>NW_014039779.1:0-11410 GCF_001186125.1 Sphaeroforma arctica JP610 | reverse complement strand
ATTATATAATAATACTATATATATATATATGTGTGTGTAGTTATATATATATATATATATGTATGTGTATGTATATATATATATATGACACGCACATACACACACACACACACTATCACAGCCCAGGGTATTCTTTTACTCCCTTGTATACACACGCACGCACACAGTACACACATTCACTCCTATGTACAGCAAGTAACATCAATAGACTGCCAACTCAATGCAGGTTGACTTTCTTTCTGCAGATACGTGTACCACATAATAGATTATATCACAGCTATCTGCGACTACGATGAATACATACTCTGTCTCAAATAGCGGGGCCGTGGACACCAGCAGGGTAATGCACTCTTGCTCTACTGTGTGCAGTG
Organism: Sphaeroforma arctica JP610; assembly: GCF_001186125.1. NCBI lineage: Eukaryota > Ichthyosporea > Ichthyophonida > Sphaeroforma > Sphaeroforma arctica. Next base: position 11,039 of record NW_014039779.1, on the reverse strand, counting down.
TCTTGCAGAACCGCGGCAACGCAGGTAGACAATTAACCAGGACTTTGACCCTGTGAGTGCCAACAAGAGAGCGTGAGGTGAGTGTCATAGAATCTGTACAACGCTAGTAGACAATTAACCAGGACTTCGACCCTGTGAGTGCCAACAAGAGAGCGTGAGGTGAGTGTCATAGAATCTGTGAAACGCTAGTAGACAATTAAGCAGGAAATAAAGTCTGTAACTTCCGCAGGGGTTATGGAATGCTGATGATAAATATCTGAGACCCGGACCCTGCAGAACAACTCAACTCAACCGAACTATTTGGATTTGGATTGGGCTACAACTTGCCGTATGGAGTGACATGACAGTTAGTGTACTAAGTATACAGCCATGTTGAGCTCGGTCGAACATGTACATCGAGAGTGGCGTGAATGATATCGCGCTACTACTTCGGAAACAGATAATACCCGTCCCAGATTTTGCCACAGATACTCTCCGTAGCCATGCTGATCAGCATCCAACTAAGTCTTATCTATTTGTATCTCCGTATTGTTTGTAATTGTAAAGCTGTACATGTTACCTTGATGATGGTTTTTAGGGTTTAGGGTTTTAGGGTTCTAATAAAACCCTAGAACCCTAACCCGTAAATAGCCTAGCCACGGCTTTCTGGCGCGAATTGATGGAGTCATGCGATAGCTATATTCGATGGGAAATAGTGAGCATACTCAACTCGATCCGATTTGCTTACAAACCAAATACGTCAAGCACGGCTAGGACGTGTACATCCGCCTCTCATTGCGTTTTACAAACGCGTTACCAATCGATTCGATAGATACCTGTCTTTGGAAGGAATTGCGATGGTGCGTTGTAAGAACTGCATAACGCTTTGGATTGCCGTCATGTTTTGCACTAGAGGATACAGCATCACCAAGTAGCTGGCCAGCAACACGCCGAAGATCTGTGGCAGAATCAAATAAGGAAATGTGAGGTTTTGGCGGGAAGGGGTATGTTGACATGTGCCCGTATCTGCCCATCACTATCCGCTGTTTGCGTGCGAGGAGAGGTTTAAGTCATGTACGCCTTCCGAACCGGTTATGTGTACTATACACGCACAGTATTACAACAGCCATGCAACACATACACGCACAGTAATTCAACAGTCATACAACACATACACGCACAGTAATTCAACAGCCATACAACACATACACGCACAGTAATTCAACAATCATACAACACATACACGCACAGTAATTCAACAGCCATACAATACATACACGGACATACAACACATACACGCACAGTAATTCAACAGCCATACAATACATACATGCACAGTAGTACAACAGTCATACAACACATACACGCGCATACAACACATACACGCACAGTAATTCAACAGCCATACAATACATACACGCACATACAAAACATACACGCACAGTAATTCAACAGCCATACAATACATACACGCACAGTAATACAACAGTAATACAACACACACACATACAGTAATTCAACAGTCATACAACACATACACGCATAGCAATCCGTTACACTACTTTGGACAAAGCATCCACATGGCATATTGCCAATGAACAGATACTCCGCGGTAATGGTTCAATCACACTTCCAGCGGTCAATAGACACATACGACATGCCAGTATGTATATACTGGTGTATATCGTCTATAGTATCAGGCACTGTTACTTAGCACCATGCCATCTCCTCATCAACAACAACAATGCATTGCGTATAACTCCCCGTCGGCAAATAAACTGTATACACAATTTATGAGTCTGCTGGGATACCAATGTGATGGGGGACATAGACACCTTATGCGTTGACATACGCGTGCCAGTGAGTCTCCATACATACAAGCATTCTGAGGAACAAGGTCATACACATATACGTGTGCGTTACACAAGGCAACCTGACACTGTCATATGCACAGCATACCGTAAAATACTCACATGCACATCCCTATATACACCATTACTAACATACACATGCACATCACTATATACACCGACGTGGACCCATTGCTTCGTACACGCACACACCTGTCGATCCACATCGGCTGAGTTCACGAGATCGGGGATGAACGCCATACACATGTGCATGGAGGGGATGGCTCCCGCAGTCAACGGCAGAAGGGCACAGTCGTAGGTCTGTGCGAAGATGTGGGGGGTCGATCAATACACAATGTAATAGATGTGGGGGGGTGATCAAAACAAACCAACCCAAAACAAAACAATGCTACACATTACGGGCAACGGCGTACCTATATACGCAGAGTATACGCTCGTGTGTATGAGAATGTGGTGCGTGCTCGGGCGTAAGTGTGTGGCAGAATATGAGAAATGTGTTCATGCAATGAAAAGTCGGCCCCATACTTGGGTGAGTGTGTTTTAAGTTTGCATATGTCGGTGAATGTGCATGAGTGCGTGTATGTGCTTCTGTACGTATATGTATATACGTGCGGTCTGTGTTGTACGTTTATGTGCATGTGAGTTTTACGGCGCAAGGGTGTCCCATCGCGTTTGTATTACTTTATTTTATTGGTAGATATAAATAAAATTCGCCACGCACCGTTCACTACCCCACGTCACCTATCCGCGGATGAGAATTGTTTTTAATATGCCACTCAGACCCTCCATCAAACTAGAGATAATGACCGTCACTTCGGGTTGATACGCACAGACACTCCAACTCCCCTGTAACTAACAACGTAGAAGTAGACGACAACTGCTAAGTACTGTCATCGTGAGTATGTGAAAAATAAGCATCAAGTCTTCAAGCAGTGGTACTACCAGTACAAAACCTAAAACCAGACACCAACCCACGGGAACATGCTATGTATTTCTACATCTAAGACATGTTGCTATATGTAGAACATGCTATATATTTATGTATGTAAAACATGCTATATATTTCTGTATGCAAAACATGCTATGTATTTCTACATGTAAGACATTTTTCTATATGTAAAACGAGCTATATATTTCTATATGTAAGACATATATCTATATGTCAAACATGCTATATATATTTTTATGTAAAACATGCTACATATCTCCAAATGTAGAGGTACATACGCAAATATAACGTAAAGGAAGGTATCATCTCGACTACTACCGCGGTTTCCGCTACAACATCGAGACATGCGCACATTCCAACCGGCACATACCTGGAAGTGCACCAATTGGATGAGCGAGGGTAGTTCGATGAACAGGTGGTGAATGAAGGTAAAGGTCTCCTGATACGTTTCCTGCAAACAAGAGTGGACAGGTGACGTGAGGGTGCCTTGAGAGAGAGAGAGAGGGAGGGGGGGGGGTAGATGGGCTTGTGTTTGTACGTGTATACTGCGGCGGTTTGTCTTATTTGATACATAGCAGTAGCAATGCGACGGTACTGGTATGCGGCTCACAAAGAACTCGCCTAAGCACGTACTAATGCTCTTATGTTGCAATAAGTTTTTTTATAGCAGAAGCGTGCGGTGTTTGCAAATGGAATATCAATTACAATAGGGCTCCTTTGACGCGTATAACTTCTGTTTACGTTAAACGTTAATCTGTAAACGCACAGCATCTTATACAACAGGATTTTACCCTCTAGGTTGTCATAGTAATGTGGTGAGCTGTTTGCACTCACATGTGTGGTTGGATTACGTACATCTTTGTTATTATTCCAGCATAATCTATTTATAGCACAATAAACCAACCTCGCCAACGGCTTCCAGCAACAACTGTATCACAGCCGCCGCTCGGAAGAGTTTGATTGTTTCTAATTGCTTGTCCAACTCTGAGGCAGGTGTCGAGTCTGTAAAGGGGAAATGAATACATTTACATTTATAATGAATAATCATATAGATATATATATATTATATACGTATACATATATATATATATATATATATATACATACATACATAATACATACATACATAATATATATATATATATATATCCATCGACTACCCACGTGCGTGAACGCGGGTTGTTGTCTAAAATGATTATTCATGGACAGGCACACCCTAGCCCAAAACTGCCGACTGACATACCCACACATCAATCTCGAGATACTTCACTTATTTCACACTCGCAATAAGACGCCTAACCCATACCTTTCATCCCCTTAACCAGCTTTGTAGCCCGTTCAAAGTGGTCATTCGCGGCGCCCAGCACGCACCCAAGAATCTTCAACAGAATAGACAGCAGGCGAGGATGTTTAAGCACACTCTCACCCACACGCAGTAGCAGCAAAGGATCCTTGAGGAAGTCTGTGCGTGTGTACGCGCGCGCGTGTGTGTGTGTGTGTACGCGCGGGTAGACGACCTTTGTTCGCTTGGCTGTGGTGGCGGGTAAGGTGTCTGCGCCTCGTTTGGTACCTTGGTGTACATTAAGCCTGTAGGTAAAGTCCAAAAAATGGGACAGGACACATTGATGGGGTCAGAAATGGTCTTGTGGGATGATTTTTAGGGCATATTCAGACTCGAATGCGCGTGGCAGGGCGTGGGCGACTCACCGGTGTGTGTTGCTTGTACTCGCTCCTAATTGGTGGCTATTAATAGAATTGTGCGCCAGGCCTTTTGATTGGGCGGACATGCCGTGACTAAGGAATTCGTTAGCGGTAACGACCCACAGCTGTTCGGGAGCCACTGCACTGGCTGTGAGGTGGCCAAATCATTAAAAAAAAATAGGGCGAAATGAGGACATAAATTAGGTTATCTCTGAGTGAACATTATTTGTATACGCACCTCCGTAAAACCTATACACAACACACCAAGGAGCAGACATACATACCCTGTATATCTACAGCAGGATACTTGTGGAGCACAACCTCATACAGACACATCCCATACTTACCTACACACACACGCACAGAACATATCATATCATAATATATATATACCTTTGTCATATAGACACAACCCATACATAACTCCACACACACACACATCATATCATATCATAACATATATATATATATATATATACCTTTGTCATGTAGACACATCCCATACTTAACTCCACACACAGAAATCATTTCATATCATACCATATATATACCTTTGTCATATAGACACATCCCATACTTATCTCCACACACACACAGATCATATAACAGTATACATATATATATATACCTTTGTCATATACACCACCCATACTTATCTCCACACACAGATCATATAGTATCATATCATACCATATATACCTTTGTCATATAGACACATCCTATACTTGTCTCCCCACACACACACAGATCATATAATATTATATATATTTTATTTACCTTTGTCATATACACACAACCCATACTTATCTCCACACACACACAGATCATATAATATCATATCATATCATATATATATACCTTTGTCCCACAGTGCTTCGAGTAGTGTGGCCGTGTGCACAAACCCCGTCGCCTTCGGATCAGTGAACACCGGCAACAGATTGCGCAACACCACTGGGAATATCTCCACCGCGAGAGTAGGTAAGTTGGGAGCCGTGCTGAGCCGTTGGAGCAATCTATTTATAGTATAGGACAGTCCCATTGCCGGCTGTGGTTGAGTGGTGTCTGGGTGTGCATGGTCTCCCAGGATCTCAGTAGAGTGTGGGGTGGCCTCGTTACTGGGTGTGGGTGAGTGTGTGTGTGTAAAGGGGTGTGTGTCTGGTTGTGCAGGTGCGTGTATGTGTGTAAAGGGGTGTGTGTCTGGTTGTGTAGGTGCGTGTGTGTGTGTAAAGGGGTGTATGTCTGGTTGTGTGGGTGCGTGTGTGTGTCCGTGTGTGTGGTTGCCCATATCCCACCACTCCTCAAACGCGGCAGACACCTCCGCGGCGGTCATATATGTAACTGTACGCAGGTCTGACTTCGCCTGTGCAGTCAAAGGCTGCTTTATCTCCGCATTTATCCCATCTTGCGATACTTCAGCAAGGTCCTCTTCACTCCCCGAAGTTCGGGCCTTGGCCGCATCCGAGGTTCGGGCGTCCTCCTCCACTGAAGTTCGGTACATGTCCTCCAGTTGACGTAGTGAGAAGTCTTGAGTAGACGCTGTTCCACCGCTGGGCCGTTGGCTGGTGAGTGAGTCGCCCATGAGCAGATCACTGACATTGAACAGGTGCCTGTGGTGGAAGGGGAAAGGGGTAAGTAGGTATCTGCGTGTGAGTCTATTTATAGCGCAACATCCCCCCTCAGAGACACACCTCGCCTACACAACCCACCCCCTGCGCACGCGTAGTTGCTTCCATCAATGGATGGAGCCAGATGTATACATACACAGTGTAGTGGAAGTATCCGACTAAACAAGCCTGCATATACATATACACACATATACAATCATATACACCCACATATACACACATATACACACATATACACTTATATACACATATATACACACATACACATATATACACACATATACACACATACACACAAATACACACATATACACACATACACACACACACACACACGTGACCGCCGAGGTGCCACCACGTGGACATGCCTTGGCAAAGTGTGGCATTGTACGCACCACCAGACGAAAGACGAGCGGATGGAATGCGCAGTTGTACAGCACACACACACGCGCGCGCATATGTATATACACATGCACACATGTGTACACACACGCACACATGTGGCACGCACACATGTGTACACACACACATACATGTGTATATACACACACATGTGTATACACACGCACACATGTGTATACGCACGCACAAATGTGTACACACACCACCTGGAAGAATGTAGCTGCCCACCCACGTGTAAGTAGTGCTACCAGCACGGGCAGTGATTTTCAAACGCTTTCCTATTACTGTCTTGTCGGGCACACGTTCTAGTTAACACCCACACATGTACGAGTTTGTACGCTACATGGATATTAACACATTCAATTGACACCACACATACACAAGTATGTATGCTACATGAATATTACCACATGCAGATAACACTCACACATAGAGGAGTATGCATATCAGCACATTCAATTGACGCTCTATCACTCCCCGTACCTATAACGTACCACCACCAGCGCAAACAGTGAATGGTACACACAGTTGTACTTGTGTCGATTGCGCGTGACCACGAACAGCAACAGCCGCACAGGCAAGTATTAACACATTCAATGGACACCACACACATACGAGTATGTATGCTACATGGATATTAACACATTCAATTGACACTCCATCACTCCCCGTACCTATAACGCACCACCAGGAGCGCAAACAGTGAATGGTACACACAGTTGTACTTTTGTCGATTGCGTGTGACCACGGACAGCAACAAACGTACAGGCAAGTACGGCACAACCGATGTGGTCAGTCCACCTCCCAACACGCCACCGCTAGTCACCGCAGAGGCCGCGAGGAGTTCACTGAATGCGTTGAAACGGGTTGGTTGGAAAGGGTGCGAGAGTATGTGAATACGTACGGAGTAGTTGGTAGGGGTGTGAAACGGTATCGAACTGATATGAAACGGAATGGAACGGTATAAACCGGTATGAACGGGTAGGAATCAATTTTAAACCCTAAACACTAAATCCTAAACCCTATCTCCCTATAGCACAACAACAGACACCTTCACACTACACATTCTCTTAGAGGCAGACATACACGCATGTACCCAATTAGACCGAATAAAACTCCTATTGGTACAGGCTACGCAAAACTTGCACACCACCCATACTCTGTGGGGTATACATACATGCATACAAGTGGAATCAAAACAAACAAAGGCACAGCATAACAACAAAGCTTAAACACTAACTAACCCAATCACTGCACACTACACATTCACTCAGATGTATATGTACACGCATTAAAGACAAGTCGAGTGGAGCACATGGCCCAGATACATAACAACCTAAACTAACACACTACATAGTCATAATAGTTATATATACTAACACACGACATAGTCATAATAGGTATATATACTAGCGCACTACATAGTCACAATAGTTATATATACTAACACACTATATAGTCACAATAGTTATATATACTAACACACTACATAGTCACAATAGTTATATATACTAACACACTACATAGTCACAATAGTTATATATACTTACACACTACATAGTCATAATAGTTATATATACTAGCACATTACATAGTCACAATAGTTATATATACTAAAACACTACATAGTCACAATAGTTATACATACTAACACACTACATAGTCACAATTGTTATATATACTAACACACTACATAGTCACAATAGTTATATATACTAACACACTACATAGTCATAATAGTTATATATACTAACACACTACATAGTCGCTCTGCGGTACACATACATGCATACCAGTCAAATCAGACTAACCCCATATACTACCAACCCACCACACAACACACACTACACACCACACACCACACACCACACACCACACATCACACACCACACACCCCATACACACAGTATACTCTCTCTCTGAGGTGCACATACATGCTTCGCATTTCCACAGCCCCCGACTCCGCCGCAGCCGTGCCCTGTGTGTGGCATGTCGCGTGTGTGCCTGTGAGTTTGTTGTCGCCTTCGCTGCCCGTGGCATTGGTGTGTTGTGCTGTGTTGGTGGACGTGTGTGTGGTTGGATCAACCAGAGACTCGTACACCAGCAGTAGATAGAGCATGAGCACTTGTGGCGCTGGGTCGGTGGTTGCGGTTTCGGTTTCAGACTGCGCTGCCTGTGCAAATTAGTAGTGGTTAATAACACAGGCGAAGTACACGCGTGGGTGTATGCATGAATGTGTGGGGGTGCGCATATGCCACTTGCATATGACGACGCGTACGGACGCGTGTGTGACTGTACGGCCGTGTGTGTGACTGAGTATCTGAAAGGGATTGTGAGTGTACATACGATCCAACTCAGTTTTGTGAATGTTATGTTTAAAAATGTGTACAAATGAGAAATGTTATATATAAAAATGAATTAGAGATGAATACAATACAATCCAAATTTTATGAATGTTAATAAAAATGTGTAAAAATGAGTATGTTATGTATAAAAATGAATAAGAGATAAATACAAACTATTTACGATTATATGATGTGCATAAACACACACAACTATCCCTATAAATGACTTTCTGCAATCACATCATTCGTGACCATATATTTATAAAATAAAAATGTACCAATCTATGTACATATGGTAAGAGTATCAATATATGTATGAAATAAAATTGTACCATTCTATGTACATATTATAAAAGTATCAATATATATATGAAATAAAAATGTACCATTCTATGTACATATTGTAAAAGTACCAATATATGGATACATCAGGGTCGATTTCCGGTGCAGGAGGCTACGGTGTGACTTGGCACGAACTATTATAGAGGGTAGAAGGGAACGTTAGAGCTTAACTTGGCGGCTACATTGCCAAAGTGCATTTGTTTTAAATACATACGTATTGGTTTGTTTTGAATATATACGTATTTCTTTTTTTTTGAATGTATACGTGTTTGTTTGTTTTGAATATATGCGTATTTGCTTGTAGGTATACAGTGTTTTTGTTCTGAATATAAACGTATTTGTTTGTTTTGAATACACGCGTATTTTCTTGTGGGAACCAAGTACTTTTGATTTGAATATATACGTACTTGCTTTTGTTGTGAATATATACGTATAAACGTGCTGGCCACCGTACCCAAATATGCGTCATCCAACCCAACTCAAGACCACTCACAAACCATGCACGTACCTGTCCCTCGCCAACTGGTGCATAGGCCGCAAACACAGTCCAAACATCATCCTTCGTGATGATGTTCTCATAACTCAACAACTTCTCAGTTTCCGTATTCGTATTCGTGTTCGTGTTCGTGTTCGTATTTCCCTCTTCCCTCACACCCCGGGTAGGTAGATTCTGGTCCATATTTGGTAAGATCTTGCCCATATTAGGGTTTTTCATGGCCATGCCAGTCTTCCCTGGCGTTCGTCCACCCGGCTTTGCGAATGATTGTCCAACACTAAATGCCCCTCTATCACTGCCGGTGCCTAAAAACAGTACAGCATACGGATATATATATATACAGTAGTAGGTAGGTAGATAGGTAACTAAACATGCTACGAATCAGGAAGTCAGCTCGAATACATAAGCAGCACAGACCGCACCGGTACACGATCGGCTGAACTTCGCCAGTCTTGTGGGTTTATCTATAAATGCAGTGTACTACATGGTGATAGGAACGCAAGGCAAAGTGGTGCAGGTATTACTTGTGCACACGTTATGCACGGATCTGTATACAGATACATGGGCACACAGTGCAAGCACCTACAACTATACAAATGTATCCAGCACACGCATCTACATACAGATACATGGGCACACCTATACACCCAGTACAAGCACCTACAACTATGCAAGTGTATCCAGCACACACATCTGTATACAGATACATGGGTACACCTACACACCTAGTACAAGCACCTACAACTATAGAAGTGTATCCAGCACACGCATCTGTATACAGATACATGTGCACACCTACACACCCAGTGCAAGCACCTGCCTATACACAAGTATACAACATATGTCCTAGCACATACCCGTTTGACCCCCAGGAGCCTTGCGTAGGACATTCGCCGTGTATTGCGTTGTGTTCCCCGAGGGCTGTGCAGCGGTGTGTGTTCCGGTGGTGTCAGCTGATGGTGTCACTTTGGTGTCACGCACTGTGGGCTCTCGCTGTATCAGCAGACGGCACAGAGTATTGATCAGCTCGGGGAGGATGGGGTGGATCTGGAAGGGGGTTGAGCAGTGGTAGGTAGAAAGATGAGATATAAATAGAACACGATTTTCATTGGCGCATACAACAAACCGCAATATGAGACAGCATGCAGGATTGGGCTGTACGCCACCCTCGCCGAGCACCGACATGCGTACATACACATAAATACATCACATGCATGAGAGGATCACTGGACAGGCGTACATGCAAATACATACATCACATGCATGAGAGGATCAGTGGACATACGTACATACACATACATACATCACATGCATGAGAGGATCAGTGGA
>NW_014039780.1:40650-43576 GCF_001186125.1 Sphaeroforma arctica JP610 | reverse complement strand
ATCGAAGTTTACATTATCTCATTTGATCTTGATATCTTAGATTGACCGGACGCCTATTAAGGATGTTGGTCTCAACAAGGAGTACCGCGTTCATATCAAAAAATTGAAAGCATACACACCGCAAATCGGTCGTCCGGAATGTCTGTCTCTTAGTTCTTTGGCCGAGTATGTTTACGGTATGTGGCTCTATTACGAGTCTCCGGTAGTGGACTTACCACAGGACGAACGTCAAGTTCTCGTGGCAGCCTTCCGCATTTATCTGGCCGCACTTCAGTACCTGTATGTGTAGCTGTAACACGGCATGATAGAAATGGACGAAACTCACTAATAGATTCGGTCATAAGCGCCAAGATTCCTTCACCGCGGAAGACGAGATATTTTTGAACGAGCACTCGCAATATGTTGTTAACGTGTCTACTACACTTTCATCCATTAAGAAAGCTTATCGTTTTTTGGTCGATCGGGTGTACCAACAACATCAATTGGACTTCTGAACAGGCCGCCACGCAGTCCACACCTTGTCGGATGTATCGGTTGATGTGCCGTCGCGATCGATTGCATCCATCGTGAATCCGGTCTCTAATGCTACAACACAGTTGCTTTCTGATGTAGATCGTAGTGCTTTGATGCTCCTGAGGGGCGAACAGACGATGTCGGTTCAACTGAAGACGACGCCCCAGCTCGGATCCATGATGCCACGTTGGATGTTGATGACGATGTTGATAACGATGTTGCTGATTGAGGTTATCACCTTATAGCAAACCTTGGTTCGCAATATTTCCAACTACTTTTCATAGTTTTATATAGTAGGTACAGTTGAGTTTTCACAAGTTCATATTCCCTTTTTCTGTTGAATCCCCTGACCACGCGTGCTCAGGCGACTGCGGGGGTTGTAGTACGGGATATGACACTTGTCCTTTAGTTACGTTAATAGTCCTGCACCTGGATATCCGGGACAGGACTCTGTGGGACACAAGTCCTGCACCTGGGATTTAGGACAGGGCTCTATCGGATCTAAATATGGACATGTCCTAGTATGGTCATTTGAATTCTGCATAGTAATAATATTATGCAGACTTAGTCCACTTTATTTCTATTAAGAGAACCTATTCGGTTCACGAGGTTTTAGTATTATACTACTAGGCTCACTCAGTTTTTGAGCTTTGTCATCTAGTTTAGTTTACTTATAGTCTAATATACCAGTAGCGTACTACACGGACTACAGTGCTTAATTATAGAGATAATTCATTTTGTTCATAATCACGTACTGTATATAGAAATATTGGTAAAATATCTGGGCCTTTTGTTGAAAAAACAAAAAACAAAAACAAAATTATACAAATAAATGTGGAGTCTTTCCCTCTGAAATGGGGTGGGACTCCATGGCGGTCTACAAATGTGTCAAATAGCGTCATTGACGTTTTTTGGCGACAGACAAAAAATCGGTGATAAAGTTGACAGGGACTTAGAAAAGCTTCCGCTTTCAGTAATAATTTTTCAACTAAAAAATTCGTCGGATTTTGACTCTAAAAATCGGGGAAGCCTCGGGAGTTTTCGGAGTCGAGTCCTACTCTGTTAGAATAGAATCCTCCTGCCTCGTGCCTGGGCCCTGGGCCCTGGGCCCTGGGCCCTGGTGGCCTAAGCACAATACGTTTTGCCTATGTTCGATTGCCTATGGGCTATAAACTAAATGTAAACGTAAAAAGTGTTTTTTAAGCGTTTTAAAAAATATCGGGGGCAAATCGACCATTCATTGAATATCAGGGTCACAAAATGCGTAATGACCAATAAAAAGGCGATTTAAAAATATTCACAACTGATACAAAGTGAAAAATAGGACAATAAGCCGCAACAATTAATGTACCTATTTGTAAACTCATAGGACTCAATTTAAGATTAACTTTGAACGTAAACGCTATTTTTATTTTAATAGTTTTTTTACATTTTAACGGGAAACGTAATGAGATTAGGCCTGGTCGCCTGGACCCTTTGCTTGGGCCATGGGGTCGACAATATTGAATAGGAGGGCCGGAGAGCGGAGGCTATGGATTGCCGATTGCGCCATATAAATATAAGCTGAAAGCTCTCGGAGTTTTGGCGGTGCAACCTGCAACCTATATTTGGCAACGTGACGTCGCATAAACGCTATTTAGGTCTAATTTAGAAGAAGGCTATGGTTTATTAGACATTTGTAATCCAGCGCTGTTGTACTCTGATAAATAAAGCGTCTGATTTGAAGGCTACTGGCTCATATCCTCCTATCTTTTGAACAACTGGCTATCATATTTATAAATATGGATATAGATATTATAAATAAAAAGAAGGTACATGTTCATAAGTAGAAAAATGTCAGCCTTCAGCCTTCACTGCTTCAGGCAAGCTTGAATACGTACAACGTAAATACTAAACACACTTTCAATTCAATACGTTAGAATAAACCGTACAATGTTTTCATACGTTTTACGGTTTTGGTTTCCTTGTCAGAGGATGTGCAAGAAACGCCAATACGCTTGAATGTGATTGCGTTAACGCAATCGTCTTGCGTTTTCAGCTAAGAGCCAGCCTTCAGCTGTTCACTTTAAAATAATGTGTATGCAGGATAGTTTTTAATAAATAATGCATCTGCGCCTCTCATATAAAGGTGTGTATCCTCATATATCTGCTGTGCACAAAAGCTCTGGAATAACGCGAGCCGGTTTCAATTAAAAATCATTCTGTTCTTACAAGCTAACATCAGATTCCTACGAAGTATACATATTGTGATTTGTGATTGATCCACACCTACTCTGCGACGATAACAGAGCGACATACACCGCAGTAGAAACAGGCGAATCAGCTCATATAAATAACGTATGTACGTATATATGTATGTGTGTATTTATGTATATATGTATATATGTGTGTATGTATATACTACTGTACACAT
>NW_014039780.1:33265-39817 GCF_001186125.1 Sphaeroforma arctica JP610 | reverse complement strand
ACTACTATACTACTATATATATATATATATATATATATATATATATATATATATATATATATATATATATATATATATATATATATATATATATATATATATATATATATATATATATATATATATATATATATATATATATATATATTTACTTATATATATTTATTGTATATTGTATCATATATATGACTAAATTGCATCTGAAATACTTGTGATTTCTAGTTTCCTCAACACATGAATGTATCCAACCGTCTTGTCGTATCTAACCTAAGCTTTTTTGGAGCGCAATCAATTCAGTCAGAACAGACTCATGTATTTTTGAACTGTATATATCATCGTCTGCCCACATCTCTACTATCGCATGTTTTATTGAACTTTATATAGTTTGTTACGTCAAAGCAATGTGCACACACACTGAGATACACGATACAAACATATATACTCGAATTGCTAACCCTTACTACTCTCATAACAGGTAGTAATCAACCAGGGCTCTTCACCATGCCTCTGCCCTCAGGAGTCGAGCAGCTGACTGGAAATGACCAGGCCACCCAGGTAAGGCGCTGACTTTCAATGTTATCGCAAATCGTTTGCTGCAGCTTTAAAGTGTGTGTATATGTAAACTGATACTACACTTGTGTACTGATTCGGAAATTTGTGCCTACGATAATTGTGAACCACGGGTATTATGCAGCTATCATTCAATCCAATTATTATAGTTCTTTAGAGAATGAAAGGCTGTATCTGTAGCTGTCGATTAGGGTTTTGGGGTTTGAACCCCTGTCGTGCCATTGTACCTACTAGTGCACTATATCATTGACCGGACTTTGTACCCTGCCTACGCTGAGGACCGACGCCATGTCCTGCCTGTACACATAACAATTAGGACTAATATGCACCTTCCATCACTGTGCAGGACAAACGGGTGGCACTGTTGAATGGTCTCAATGTGCTGTTCCTGGGCATGCCTAATCTGCCAGGTAAGCTGCGTTGGATTGCTAAGCCAAGTCCGTGTAGTAGTGAGTGTACAACTGTGGTATCCGTATTGGAAGCTTTGCGATTCCTTCCCATTGTCTCACACAGCTGGGGCCTTTCCCCTTTATTAGACCTCTGCGCTGCATGGTTCTGTTTATGGCTATGTGTGCCGTTGACGGTCCTTTGTCGGCGTTCTTGTCCCCCGTGCAACCGTTGCAGTGCTCGGGTTCCATCGTTTCTGCGTTCTTGTGTAGAAGTTCAGGAATTCGCCTGCCTTGCATGAGCGCCCACTCTATGTTGGCATAGTGTTTCCACCTACTTTTAAGTACTGCTCCTAATACTCTCTTGTAAAGACGCTGGGTTAACCTGGGCTATCTGTGCATATGTGATGCGCACAACCCACTCACCCACATCGCTTGCGCAGGGATGTCTGGATCATTGTACGAGAAGAACGAGGCCCTTGTCGCCACTGGAGCCAACATCTGGGCTGTGTTCAACAGTGAAGAGGATGAGCTGTACAAGTTTCTGCAGTGCGGCGAGAAGAAGCTGTTCCCGAAGTCTATGTTCGCGGATCTCATGAGCGACGACGTCTACGTGCAGGCCGAGAATGTCAAGAAGGTATACCAGTACATGTCACAGTGTCAGTGTCATTTCTATTGTGCATTGCACATGTGTACCGTCGGTGTCAATGAATTTGTTTCAATGAGAGAACATTTGTGTCAAGCCATAAGATGCCATTACAACCACAGTGAGAAAAGAATTATCATGGATTAAATGCAGGATCAAATGGTGAAGTGCGTATCACAGCACACAGTTCAATAAGATACCGAACATTAGATCACACACACATGCTCACTCTCTTCGCAACCCCCCCCCCTGTAGGCCGCGGCTGAGGCGGGAGTGACTTTCGACGGTGTGTTTTCTCCGTACGAGAATATGATGACCGTTGTAGGCGCGTGCGCGGAGGTCATGGGGTTGCCAGGCAACATAGTGTCGGCGTATTTAACTGCCCGAGACAAGCACACCGCACGAGAGGTGCTTCGAAAGGCAGGCATCGCCACCCCAGCGTAAGTGGTGCAGAGGTGTGGGGTATATATGAGTGGGAGGGGGGATCGGATAGATGTATATAAGTCCACCCAGTCTGTGTGTGTGATACTGCAATGAGACTTCGTCTGTGTGGTATAGATGAATGGGATGTGTGGTGTGCCTTGCAAAACCGCACTGCCACGCACGCACGCTCCAGACACCTTCCGCCTCGCCCACATATACTCACCCCAATGCTTACCGCCAAAGTATGACACTCGCATAAGTTTGTTTTTGTGATTTTTTTATTTTCTTTGTTCGTCCCAATATCAGACACACATGCACTCTTTCTCTTCTATGAAGAGATGCGTTGTTGGCCCGCATACACTGACACGTGTTGGTGCCTCTGTGTCAAGTTTACTTTGTTGTATGACTTTCAGGTACGGCTAAGGATCGGTTACCCTCACGCACAATGTCACACACACACCCCCGTGCATCCATGCACTTTGCTACACCCTCTCACTCGCACACTCACACGCACACACTAATTACCACCACAACACACCTGCTTCTCAGGTCTGCGCGTGTGTCCACAGTAGAGGACATTGACCAGGCCTGTAAGGATGTGGGGTTCCCCATGATAGTTAAGCCCACCGCCGGTGCTGGGTCGCAAGGGGTGTACATCGCACGCAGCGAGAGTGAAGTCAAGGGATTGGTCACCAAACTGCTGGACGAAATCTCGGGCAACGCATTCCTCAGGTGTGTGCCTGGGCAGGATACACCCGCGTGGCTGGAGTCAGGGGCATCCGTTGGTCCCAGTTGAAGGAGTGGTTTACCTATCATTGATGTGTGCACTGTTACAGTTATAGCACAAGAACGTTTTTGTTTCAAGAGATCCGTGGCGTTAGCTCTGACTAACGGCTGGTTGTTTCTCTGTGCAGCTACAACCCAGGGGTCAGTGACGGCGGCATCGTGTGTGAGGAGTTCTTGGAGGGGGATGAGACAGACGTCGACTGTCTGCTGTCCCCAGGCGAAGGCAACAAGGCCGTCTACCGCAATGTGTGCGACAACGGGTGAGTGTGGTCAACACATGGAGTGTGTACCATCAGTACATAGTGTTGTGGATTGTAGTTATGTGTATTTGTATGTATGTATATATACTTATATGAATACGTATATGTATGTGCGGATACATATATATATATATATATACATTAATTATTAGTGTGACATTGGCATTTTATGTTATTAAATCTACATACATATAGTATATGAAGTTATCAAAATATTATCCGCTTTACCACCCAATGCTAATATATTCTGTTATCTAAAGTTTATCTGCTTTACCACCCCAAGCTAATTTATTCTGTTATCTAAAGTTTATCCGCTTTACCACCCAAGGCTAATAAATTCTGTTATCTAAAGTTTATCCGCTTTACCACCCAATGCTAATATATTCTGTTATCTAAAGTTTATCCGCTTCACCAGGCAGGACAGATGGGACGACGTATGCTCCGATGAACACTCACCTGATTCATCCTATTTGTTTTTGCACCTCAATTACACTCTCTGCATGTGTCACTACACACAGCCCATGCGTGCCTCCTTTCTTTGTGGAGAATCGTGAAAATGCGCCGTCTCTGCTTCCTGACGACGCACAGACACAGCTCAAAGACTACGCCGAGAGCTGTCTCCGTGCCTTTGGCTTCACAGTCGGCTGCTTCCATGTGGAGTGCATGTGGACCAAGGTTAGCTGCTTGAATTGGTTTCCGATTAGTTCTCAATTAGTGTGCCTTTAATACTCAATTGATCTCAATTAGTGCGCAATTAATACTCAATTGATCTCCATTAGTGCGCGTTCTCCCAACTGACACCGCCACTCACTCTCCAATACAACACACCACAGAAAGGGCCGCGTCTGATCGAGGTCAACCCTCGTATGGGCGGAGGCCCTGTGCCGCAGTTCCACATGGACGCGTATGGTGTGGACATGTATCTGAACTTCTTCCTGGCGTTGTGTGACATCCCCATCAACCCCCCACTGCCCAAGGAGCCGCTGTGCACGCTGGTCAGCTACTGGATTGCCAGTCCCACTACTGGTGTGTGTGTGTGTGTGTGTGTTTGGATCCCTGTGAATCTGGGTCTGTATTTGAATGTTTGTTCGATCTCGGTTTAAAAAGGGCGGGCATACATGAGACTATGCACAAGCACTGGTTGTGTCTGGGCTTAGATGCTGCGTGGTAGTACATGCGTATGTTCGCAATTGCCCTGGTGCGTGTTTGTGTATGCGCCACACTTTCATGCGATGGGTTTGATTTTGTCGATGCCAAGTGGACTTGACTCTCCACAATTGATGTCATTGCGTTTGTGCGATAAGCCATATCTACTGAACCTGTTTCTACAGACTAGCACACTTCGCTTAGCTGTGTACAAGATTCACTCCCGAGTTGTATGCACGAGTGTTCCTTCAACATGGTCTGTGTGGTTCTTTGTCGTATGTTCTGTTGCGCTGCCATTGAGTGTATGTTGAGTGTATGGTTATCCGGTTGCCCTGGAACGTCATGGGCACTGGGTGGCTCGTCTTTGTAATATAGCCGTCCTACGATTGTTATTGCCCATGTGTGTGGTTTGAATCTTTATTTTTTCTTGTTTACTGTGTGTAAATCCACTTCCAAGTTACAATCTAGTATCTGTACTATATGAAGTTTTTCTGCGTGTTTAAATCAGTCGCATCTGATTGGAAGAGTGCGAATGGCGTCTCCACACGAGCAGGAACGTATGTATAATACATCAGCACAAAACAGGTAGGAGCTGACTGAGACTGCGTCACGCTACATATTAGGTACACTCAATAGTCTGGATTTCTTGGAGAAGGTTAAGGCTCACCCCAAGTGCATCTCAGCAGCACCCAACTTCAAAGTGGGTGACAAGGTCAAAGGTAAGCTCGCCTGTTCTATGTAGCGGATAAACGTTACAGTCAACCTAGGTCAGAATGTAGTTACCAGTATGCGTTGGATAACTCAGTAGGTGGACCTACACCTGATCCAATTTATATATGTGAGGTTATCCAACCTTTGCACAGACATCTATAAATGTATATTCTCTCGATATCTATAGGTGTTCCTGCAATGTTCGTGTGTTTGTGCACCAATGCTCATTCCGAAGTATTTTAGTATAATATCTGCATTGCCCCACTCAATCCCATCACTCCCATCACTCTCATATACAGGAGTGGACAAATCTGTTCCCGATGTGCTGGGGGCCTTCATGCTAAAGTACACCTACGCGGAGAGAGTGCAGGCTGTAAAAGAGGTACGTGGGGCATGCTGCTGCGCTAGATGTGTGTACGGTGTGTGGAAGTGCCTGCGGCAATTGCGATCGGAATCAATCCAATATATATACTGCTCGTGGATCTTTAGGGTTCTAGACCTGCACCGTGTCTTCAGACCCTCGATATGAGTCAATGTTATACTAGTATGAACCAGTTTCATATTATACTAGTGTGAATCAGTCTCATATTATACTAGTATGAACCAGTCTTATATTATACTAGTATGAACCAGTCTCATATTATACTATTATAAACCAGTCTTATATTATACTAGTATGAACCAGTCTCATATTATACTAGCATGAACCAGTCTCATATTATACTAGTATAAACCGGTCTCATTATTATACTAGTATGAACCAGTCTTATATTGTACTAGTATAAACCAGTCTCATTATTATACTAGTATAAACTCACCGACTCGTGAATTGATTTGTAACCCAAGTCAACCTCCCCACTCCCGGCGCCTGTGGCTATACATTACTCATCGCACTGACGAATGACCATATGCTAACCGTTGTGATGTCCGTTGTCTTTGAATCTTAACACAGGGAGAGGAATTGGGCGAGTCGCTTGAGTTTGACATCACTCCTGAGGAGAAGGCTCCACGCCGTCCCTCACGTCGCATGTCTCTGCTTGAACCACAGGATTTAGTTGATAACAATTAATTATTATATATAGGTTGTGTTTTCTTTTTCCCTCCATAAACTGCAGTGTAACGCCAAATTAAACAAGCGGGTGAAATTCGATCGGCGTGAATGTTTGCTCTTATCACAAAGTTGTTTGCGTTTCTGATCGCATGCCAAACCACTGTACGATAATGGCTATCCAAGGCCACATGAGCATAATAATAGCTCAGCCAAGGCCATATGAGTAAGAGAATAGCTTAACCAAGGCCATATGAGCACAATAATAGCTTATCTAAGGCCATTATTGTATGAGAATAGCTTATTCAAGGCCACATGAGTATGAGAATAGCTCAATCAAGGCCATATGACTATGAGAATAGCTCAATCAAGGCCATATGACTATGAGAATAGCTCAATCAAGGCCATATGACTATGAGAATAGCTTGGCCAAGGCCATTTGAATACGAGAATAGGTTAACCAAGGCCATACGGGTATGAGAATTGCTCAACCATGCTGAAGCTACCTCTTCGGTCTGCATACCTACTGTGAACACAAGCACTAACAAACATTTGTGTCTAAATATATATATATAT
>NW_014039780.1:22681-31645 GCF_001186125.1 Sphaeroforma arctica JP610 | reverse complement strand
TTTTTTCACTCCCACAGTGCATGCACTTGTCTTCATCCGGTCTCTTGGGCTGTCATTTATGCTGCAGGGTATGGTCAACATGGCTTCTCTGAGAAAGTGGGCCCCCATGGCTGCACAATGTATGAAGCTCAGTGCTTTGGTGTACCAAGCGCTCATCTCGGACAAACAACCTCCCATCTTCCAATTCCCCGGTATGTAGGGATAGGCGTGCTGTACCCTTTTAGGGTGTCGTTGTATGTGTTTGTGAAGGTGTGTATGTACAGAGATGTCTGCATATGTATCTATGTAGTGCGTATCGTACATGGAGAAACACACACACACACACACACACACACACACACACACACACACACACACACACACACACACACACACACTACACATATATATATATATATATATATATATATATATTTATGTATATATATATATACAAATATAAAAGGGATTTGCAGTCAGGCGATTTATTCGGTTAATCTATTTAAAGCATTGATAACGTGGGTATGTGCGTTTCATCGCATCAGGTTCATGAGGAAGTGACAATAGTATACCTTCATATTCTGAGCGTAATCACATACAAGTATTAGTACAAGGTATTAGTAGCTTGTATCAACTAAAAACAGTAGTTTCTGAACATTTCTTTTCACTTTATCGTATATTGATTCAAACATGAAGGTTGAGATGAAACTGAGAGACAATTGCTAAAGTATAATAGTATAGGCATGCTACATACACATGTTTAGTTTGCCAAAGTTGTCAAAATGTCAGGTTTCTAACGATGTAGACCCCAGTAAAGTTTAGAAAATACATATGTTACTTTTGATAGATGTACCGATAGGACCAATATATAAACAATAAGTTTATTGTCGAGCATTGTTATGTATACTGCACACAGTGCGTATTTCACATCGTACGCATAAATCAGCTATAAGCTGCACTTCCTACGAATAGGCATTTGATGGGGAAGCGAATTAGCATTTAAATTGGGAGCAAATTCGTATTTCTAAAAGGGAAAGCGAATTGGCATTTAGAGGGGTGTGTCCATGTCCAGTCCGCAACGGGCCAAACACTCAGAACGAGCTCGCGCCGGGCCTTCAGGTAGTCCCAAACGAAGCTGTGCGATTAATGCCTGATCCTCATTAAATGTAGCCGTGAGAGCTTCATCAGGTAACGACAAAAGTGCGGAAGATACGACCAACACTCCAGGGTCTTCATTGTCTAAAATAGAAATGAATTCAGCATTCTCGCAGTTCATATTTTGCTGATAGTGAAGATGCCCTTTAGGGAAGAATGTCACCTGATCTTTCTCAAGGTCATTCATGATGAGACGATCTTCTGTGGAAACGAAACCTGCAATTGTAAAGTGTTCAATTCGATTTTAGGGTTTAGGAATTGATAAGTAAACGATTGTACCACTAAGATGTTGATGCACATTTCTTAGCTTTTGAAATCAGACACGCCTGATAGAACAAATGAAGAAGTAGTAAAATGTGTTAAAACACATACCAAGAGTGACTTGGCCTTCAATCATATAGAGAGATTCTGTGGCGCGCGGGTGTACATGAGGGAGATTGATACCGCATGGGCCGATACTAAAGCGGCTGTATGACATCCCCGCTAGTTGCATAATGGGAAATTCCTCCAGGTTCACCGGTTGAATATTGCCGCCGAGACCAAGAGAGTCCACGGTTACTTTGTTAGAGTCTGTAAAATCGAAGACGAAATCCTCGTTATCGAAATTGTCCAAGAAGCTAATGAAGCTTACTTTTGCACCTGTCAAGTGCTCATCCATGCCCGTGGGTGGATAAACCTCTTCTTCCTTCTCGCCACTGTCAGTGTCACTTTGATCACTGCTGTTACTGACGCAATTGGCCCATTTTCCACTAAGGCACGTGCATGTTAGTGTCTGTCCTACAACCTTGGCCCCTTTTTCGTAGGAAGTTCCTTTATAATGACAATACGGCTCTGCTGTTGTCGTGCGTGCATCGGCCACGCTTGCAGCTATGACCATCCATGCCAAAGCGATAATTGAAGTTCTGGTGCATACCATCGTTGAAATTGAAAGCTGCTTAATTAGCACTAGCAGTGGTGAACTGAGGATTAAAATTTTCCCACAGTAGCTTTAATAGGCGCAAATATATATTATACAATGCGTTCATTCAATATTGTATTGATTGTTGTTCAGGTTCGCGGATCTTGCGGACATGATGCAATTGATGCCTCTCGTTTGGTTCTGTGCCTGTAGCCGTAGGCTTTCGGATTTCCGTACACCAAGGCGAATGATAAACAGCGATCTTGTACGTATAATCTACATGTACGGACGTATTGGAAGGTGAGCGAAAATCTAGGCCACTATGTAGGCGACTACAACGGAGTTCAATTTTCAGATTATTTTATCATCCAGACATGGCATTGGTGTAGAAGGGCAATGGCCAATCAGTCAATCACTAAATTTATAAATCAGTAGACTGACACACGGCATCGAGCTCCCATAATTATTTACATTCTCTGATCACTGATCAGTGATCGCTGATCACAGTGACCAGTTTTGATCTTATACTGTCATACTGTCATACTGACTTATACTGTCATACAATCGTACTCGCTGACCTCCGACTTGAGATAACAGTATATAAACTCCTGAAGGCTCGATCGCCACGGCCTATGTCGTATCAGTTTTTTCATTACGAGGATGTATTATAGATATGTAATCATGAGTTATCAGTTCGCACTTCACCCACAAATTCACTACAGTGCCACAAAATTTCTACTTTGAAATTACATTACAACACAAATGGTACATAATAGGTATACATGTCATATAATTGGCTGTTGAAATATTTAAATATCTGTTAATTGGCTGTTATGATACAAGAAGAGTCATTTCTATTTCTAACTCCGTAACTTATTTACACTTATTTACTAGAACCTGGAATCCCACACTCACAGTGGACGGTTCATGACTTCTATTTAAATACAGTTCATTGTTAGTGTTCACCGTATCACGTATGTCGATTTTGTATATATATATATAAATTGAAATATCACGGTATTACTGTATGTTACCGGGGTCTGGGCCTGAGGCTCAGCCTCTCAGGGAAGTGGTCACCTGGGCTGGTAAAATGACGCGACATTTAACAAAAAGACTTGTCGATCGGTGTCGGGTGTCGGCGAGAAACCTAGTATTGACCCAGACCCGACTGGCGCAACACCAAACGACATGTCAGACATGTCGCGTGACATTTTTCTGTTGGTGTCGGATACACTGGTCACTGTCTCACTGGGTGTGCTCAGCCGGCAGACTGCCGCTCTGAGCTCGGGGGAAAGGCGGGATCCGAGGCTGGGGCCTGGGGGTCGGGTGCGGGCAAAGATAAACCAAATTCGAACGCTTGTTGTAAACCTTTTATTGGATACAAAGTGAAAAAGATACTCTAGATAAGCTGGATCTTTATCGTAGCCACTTGGTGAATTTGGAGAGACTGTCTGTACTCCGTTACCTTTAAAGCTCTAGGCAACCGCTAAATAATAGTCCACTACATAGTCATTTGTTTACTCTGTATCCTCCGAAGTAAATATAAGCTTTTTGCTTAAAAAAGAACACAAATATATACTACACGAGTCACAACTCACAACTCACAACTCATGACACAAGTCACAACTGTCAGAGTAAATACAGACAAGTATTGTCGTTTACAGTACAATGTTTATACATATATCATAGTATGTCTACATAGTCATAGTACTATTTTTTCTTTCTAAACAAAAAGTCATACAGTCATACATAAAACTCTACATACGTCATAGACTCACACTATTAGTATTTTTGAAAAACACAAATAAATAGTTTTCTCAGTATGAAGTAAATACATGGTTGTGTAGAACAGGCCATACATCACATCATTAAGTTACGTATTGTACGTTTTCTTATCAGATTTTGAAAGAGTCCTTCATCCTATTTCTTAATTATGAATCTATGTCCAAAATTATTTATTCTTCATAATTGATATTTAGCATTAAGAATAAGATATTCCCGATTCTATATCACATATCACATAATTAAGAACCAGCAATTATTTATTGATGGGCAACTTAACTTATTAATTTTGCTGTAGTTCTTTAATATTATTTCTTATTAACAAATAATAAAAGATATATATATTATTAAGATTAAGTTATCAATATAATCCATATTTCATTCTTAATATCTCATACGAGTGACACTGTGACAGACAGACCCTTGGTGACGCATCGCAATTAGGCCTGAATCGCCTGATCACATTTCACAAGTATTTAGACACAGAACAGTGAGAAGTTGGGAATACAGAGCTACAGACACTGTGACACACACGACACTAATTCATTATGTCCCACTGCCACAATATACACAGTCACGTCAATATGCAATCCACTTCCCGAAGATGGCGATTCTACACGCCAGCGATGCTGGATGCCTTAAATGAACTACCTAAGGAGATACAAGCGATCTTACGCTTCCCTCCAATTGATCGGCGATACAATTTTCTACTTATGGACACATTCATGTACAATGTCTGGGTGTGTTGGGCACGCAGGATCTGAACTTGTATATGGATATGGAATTCCAGATACATGTTCAAGTTTACAGAGGCCGTCAAAAAAGCCACACAACGAGCCCAATGTAGGTCGGAAAGTTTCTTAGACGTATTGTATTGGACTTGTGGCAGTCGATTCGGGGTAGCCCCGAATGCCGTAAGGCTCTGTTGACGCCCCGAAGTCTTGTTTCGCTTTTCTACTATCTTTGCAACAAATTTGCTCAGGTCGTCATACCACGTCGTCATAACACTCCTTCCCACGCGTGCCCTCATAGTGGATCAAGGCGTTGCTTGCTTTCTTTCTATTCCATGCGTAAAGTTTACCATTACCGTAATAATTACAAAAAGCCAATTTCGTTGGATTGTTTTTGTCCGCCGTGAAGTGTTCAGCTACAAAATCAAGTTTTTTTAATTTTTAAACTTCTGTATAACGCTGTGCAATCATAGGTGCTGGTTTGAAATCTTTTGGCTCTTCGTTTGCCCTTAATTGCCACCACTTCGATCTCGTCCCCTCCAGGAGCCTCGTCCTCTTCAGGAGCTTCGCCCCCTGCCGGAGCCTTGCCCTCTTCAAGATCTTGCCTTTCCACGATCGCCTTCAGTATTTGTTGCCCTAAGGCCCCTTACCGGTTTATCTGCCTCACTACTCGCCATCCCGAATGCATTAACATCTCCCAGAGACTCCCACACGGTAACTTTTATTTGCTATGTGAGTCTTAAATTTTTTTTTCAATAAGGAACTTATTTAAAACACAAAGACCGGGCCCTGTGGGTTGTGAGTCCGCGTGAGCCACGTAGAAAAATAACAGTGGTGAGTGGTTAATGACTTCTTAATCGACTTCTTAATCAAGAAATGTCTTGTTCTTCATATAACGGGATCATCCCGTTATTCCATATTCCTTATTCAAAGTATGTTGACTTCTTAATCCATTCCTTATTCCTTATTTAAGGTATGTTGACTTCTTAATTCATTCCATATTCCTTATTTAAGGTATGTTGACTTCGTAATTCTTATTTCTTATTAAGAACTGCGTGATTTCTTAACCTTACAAAATTCTTAATTAATTAAGCTCTAAAAATCTCCAAAATTCAATTTGTCTTCGACCCATATTTATTAATTTCTGAAATCCGGAATTGAGTCATATTACGTATTTCTTTAAATAATTACGGCTATTTTCGCTTCATATTTTTTCGAAATTATGTGATGTATGGTCTGGTGTAGAACTGTAGACTGTACAGTGAGTAGACTGTAGAGTAGACGACATACAAGAAGTTAAGTCAGAAGAGTTCCTATTTCCTAATCCCTACTCTGGAGAGTGCTTACTGCTGGTGGCCCGGGGGAGAGACCGAGACTCCGAGAGGCGAGAGAGGGCGAGACGAGGATAGTTCGAGTATATTTAGAACAGTAGAGTAAATATCTGCGGCTCTGAAGTTCTGGTTTCAGTTTCAAACTTTCAGAATTTAGAGTCCAAAAATATTGGAGGTATAACACATATCGAATGTGTTTGAAACCCGAACAAATTATGTCGAAAATATCGGGAAAATTCCAATTCAGATGGTATTTCGTACGGTTGAAACTAAAAAGAACGTGTCGTAAACCAGATCAGTACCTTGGAGGCTTTTTTTCAATGTTGACAAAAAAATCCTACATATATTGTTTTATATGTTTGCTTTTTGTAATAACTTTCTGTGCTTTGTGAAACATTTTTTGATCTCTTTCATATCGAAATCTATTTATAACATGACAAAAGAGTAACTTTGAATTCTCTGATAACTCCTATTCAAATTTTTACATTAAAAAAGCCCCATGGTCCATTTGTGAACTAATTATATATATTTTTATAGTTGATTTTTTATGTTTTTATTACGAAACGAGCACAGTTTTTGCATATTTTATTTTTATTATGTTAAAAACAATTATTATGATTACATATATATATATATTTTTTTTAAACAAACAAACAAAAAACAAATTTTGTACATTAATAGGCTCTACCGCTATTTCATACAGCCTAATATTAGAAAAGGTCTCTTGTTATTTATATTTTTTTGTCCAAAAGTGATAATACTGCGTAGTAGTTTTTTATTAATATAATATTGCTCTAGATAAGTTAGATCATTATCGCAGTCTTTTGATTGATCGCGCCACTCACTATTGTTCCCTATGTTTGATTGTTAGTAAGACCAAAAATAAATTTAATAGAATAAAGACTCGGTCAGTCTCAGTCAGTATTGTATTGAAGTAATTATTTAAAAATACAAGCGAAAAGTCAAATGGTTACCCAAGTCTATTTACATTAAAAAATTAAATTCACAGGGTTAATCTACATTATCGTCCGAGTGGAGAAAAAGAAGACCGTCAGGAATCAAAAGGACATAAATAATACAATAATAATAATGTATTTATCGATCTCCTGTCGACAAAACAAAAAAATGAATACTGCAATACCTCATTAGGCAAGCCTATGCCTAGTCTATCAAATTTCTAACCAGTGCCCCTTTTCGGCTCCTAGAAAACTTTGTTATTTGTCACTGTTTTCAGGATTTCTAGAAATATATATTACGTAGTCGTCATGCATAATAAAAATCCCAATAAATTCCCTGGAGACTGTATATAATTTAAATACTGTGGATAATAATGCTACAATGTAGTAATGGTTATTGCTAGTCGGGAGGCGGGACCGTGGGAGCTTCATTATGCGACAAATACAAATCTGTTAAATAATCGCCGATAACTAATCGCTGCGATCGGATTCGGTCACAGCACTGAAGTGAGGGATGTTAAATTGAGAGCCTCTCACTCTCTCTACTTAAAAGGTAGAAGAATCCATACAAATATTCTAAGCTTGATATTTAAAATTAGAAATCTATATTCACTCGCTATATTTTAAATAACGGGTCCTGTTTTTTTATTCAATCGCAGCGACATCAACTATTGTACGTAGATTGGTAATAGTCAATTCGAATATTGACGTTCATTCGCAATGCTGCAACTACAAGTAACTATATAACCGGGAGGCAAACTTTTTTAATCGACACTTTTGAGATTTAGCAAAAAATATCAATTATCTTCTTTAAAACTACGGTAGACTGACACGATGCAGTTAATCAAAACGCTTATTGTGATCTGTGCAGCCTCAATGGTAAAGGCCCATGGGTACCTCAAGTCACCTACCGCACGCGGTGGTAAGTCAGACGGCCCTTCAGACGATATCTGTGGCCGAGGTGGCACTAATTCGAAAACCAGTGTAGCCACTTACACCCAGGGAGGCACCATTAAAGTCGATTGGGAGATCACAATTCCCCATGACAACGGCTTTGTGGAGGTTCGTATTTGCGAGGGCACATCGGTTAGCACTAGCTGTTTGAATAAGAACCTATTACAACGTACCGATGGGGGAGGCTCACGAGTCGAAGATGTAAACGGGAAAAAGACATTCTCTGAAACTTATAGACTACCAGAGAATTTAAGTTGTCCCGAAGGGTGTGTATTGCAGTGGGAGTGGTTGGCCCCTGGAGACCAGAACTATCACGCTTGCTCAGATATCACAATAAATCCCAGCAGCAGCAGCAGAAGCAGCAGCAGTAGCAGCAGCAGCAGTAGCAGCAGCAGTAGCAGCAGCAGTAGTAGTAGCAATGACAACAAGGACGATGACGACGAGGAGGAAGAAGAGGATGAAATGGAAGAAAGCAATAACCCTCTTGAATTACGTTGCCAAGACCGTGTGTCTGAACGCACCTGCGACCGCCGTGGCCGTGGCCTTAATGCTAGCAAAAAATGCTGCCGCAGCAAGGACGAATGCCCCGGTTATGAGGACACCAAGTGCACCTCATCATTCTGCTGTGAGTGAAAACTGTTGAGCTATGAGCGTGCAACATCTAACGAGGGTGAGGCGAAATGATTGAGGACCTCGCCACAAGGTTGGCTTTCTGTGAAAACTGGCCTATTTAAATACGCTACTATTACGCTACTATTGTATTTTATAGAAATACGTTGAATAAAGGAAATTATTAAAAAAACAGGAGCATGCCCGTTCATAGCTTTAGAATCGTATCAACCATGACAGGTGACTTATGGGTTGTATCTTTAATTCGTGTTATGACGATCTTTTCGAAGTGTTAATTCGTGATTCAATGCAAACAAACATTCCGTATACAAGCCTTATAACAGGCAATACTCTCTTCTGCACTATGTGTATGTAAGTGGTACAGTGAGTGTATATTGAAATCAACTTTGATAATATATATATATATATATATATGTACATATATATTATATATATATATATATATATATATATATATATATATATATATATATATATATATATATATATATATATATATATATATATATATATATATATATATATATATATATATATATATATATATA
>NW_014039780.1:20547-22063 GCF_001186125.1 Sphaeroforma arctica JP610 | reverse complement strand
ATAAATACATACATATACTTTTATATCAATATATATATATACACTACATATGTTTGTATATATATATGTTTATATATATATATTTGGTCAGTATTTTCATACAAGTTATTTTCTGCTTCACACGCGGGCGAGGAGTGATTGGAGGACATTACAAATAAATAGACAGGTGTTTGTGATCTAACTGAAATGGTAGAGAAGATGACAGTGCACACACAAATATTGGACAGAGATTCTGCAACTGACGTTATGGATATTGATGGTGTGGATAGTGCTGCAGGGTAATCATCTAGTCGTCAAGAGATTTGGAATGAATTTGTGCAGGCTTGGATGGATGTGGAGTGTGACAATGGCATTTTCTCAGCTACTGCATCAAATGCATTGTTCCACAAAGAAATCATTCAGGATATATATCGCACACCCAAGGATGTAGATGAGTTCGATGAAACAGATGCAAGCAAAAAAAAACTGAACAAGCTGTATCTCCTGGTGATATTGATAGTGAAAGTGAACAAGCGGAGAGTTACACGTTTGCATCACAGCATAATGATCAGGAAGAGATATTCGACATGGAAAGACTGCAAGAACTGCGAGATAGCTCACTAGGAGAAGCAACTAAGTGGATTGAAGATGGATTGAAATATGCACACCGCCTCTCAGAGACAGGGAATGTGAAAGTATTGGAGCTACGAAAAGAAATGCGACGTATGCAACGCGAGTTTGAAAAGTTAGCACAAGCAAGTAGGACTCAGACAGCTACGACAGATTTCTTTCTTACTAAGCCTAAGCCTAAGAAAACAAATGAATAAACTTTGAACCGAATTGTTTGGATTCTATGACACTCAAAACGCTAAAAATAAGATGAAAGTACATATCAATAGAGGCTACACCTAATCGAACTAACAAAAATCCCTCGGCCAATCAGTAAGCACCTATAGATGTCCACTTTTTAGATGTTCAATTAAGTTGCGAAGACTGACTGACTGACTATATATATATATAGTTATATAGATATAGATATATATAAGATATATATATACATATTATATACATATATATATATACAAATACAGATACAAATACAAATACAAATACACTCACACACACACACATATATATATATATATGTATAAATATATATATATATAAATATATAAATATATATATATATGTGTGTGTGTGTGCGTGTGTGTGTATATTCCTTCTTGTTTATATTGGTCGCATGTACGAATATCTTGCCATTATTCGATCTGATGTTATATGTGTATCATATACCTCCTGCAAGGTGCTCTTTCAATTTATAAAGAAACTCAATCAATGACAATGGTAACACTTTACCAAAAAAAAATTCAAGTTGGAAACCGTTCACATACTAGCATCAATTGAAAATATAAATTCATTTATGTGGTAAAATCTACATTATATGTGTATACTACTAGCTTACATCATACAAACATATATTTCTTCATATATATATACGCATATATATATATATATATAATATATTATATATGTATAT
>NW_014039780.1:11057-19455 GCF_001186125.1 Sphaeroforma arctica JP610 | reverse complement strand
ATGTATATCTGCGTGTGAGTGTACATACATTTATATATATATATATATATATATATATATATGAGTGTGTGTGTTGTGTGTGTGTGTATATATATGTATACATATAATTTTATCGTCTATACATATATACATATGTGCATAAATTCATAAATGTATTTATACATATTACATACTTATATTCATACATGCATGTATGTATAGTCTCTCGATGTTTGGTATTTTTTTCTCATAATATTTGTATGCGAATAACGAAAGGTAATCTTTACCATCCTAGTATATGCGGCTTGCCTCAAGTCATTGCTATCTTTTTCCAATAGTTGTAGGAGTGGATGAATTCGTTATCTGATGTGCTGGGAACCTTCATGCTGAAGCTTGTACGTGGAGAGCCTATGGGCAACAGGCGAGGTTCGTTGGGTAGGCTGTGCTTTGAAAGTGACTGGGGCTTTCATTTGTGCGTAGTTTCTTGAGCGACACGGGAACAAATGGGGTTTCTCTACATGATATGTATGTATTTATGATTGTAAATACCTTCTACGAGATCGACTGCACGTTGATGCATCAGCTGCCGGGCCAGCCACCGGACTGCCAGAGCCAGAGTCCAGACTGGCATAATGGCAGACAGAAGTTGAACAGAACAGAGAACACTCAAAACTGAAAACTGAAAACGTTGAGAGAGTCATGACTCATGTAATAACATGTTTTTAAACACCCCCTCAGGACTGGAACACACCCTGTAAAAGTGTAAATATTTGACCTTCTTCTAAAAAGTTCGTTTTATTTTAAAAAATACCCAAAAAATTCCGAATGGAGTAAATACATATTGTTTTAAAAAAATATATAGATCAGATTTTTGTTTTTGCCGCAGAATGTAAATATGTACACTTTGAACAAACAAATATTAATTGCTTGAGTATTTTTTACTGTTCGCAATGGGAGTGGACTGGATGCTACGTACAAGTACACTCGAACAAATTGTGGCCCTATTTTATCCATTGGGATGTATGAGCTGCATTGAGCAATGCCAAGAACTTTGAAGCAACGCTGTCGGCGTCTATTTGTATCTCACAGTCATACTTTCTCGGACAGCCGCTTATAAATCAAATATCTCAGCAGCCAGAAGCAGTCGCGCCGTGAAACTCAGTTCGTCTTTGGTAGTACAGTAGCACACAAGCACATGCTAATACCGATAACGAGTTTATATCCGATATTTTGCTGCTTGGTGAGCCAACGCAAGAGTATATTATCGCAACGCGTGCCTTATCAGCCTGCACAACTGCTTTTGGACAAACTGCAAGATAGGCTGTCAAATAAAATATTTTTCGATGACTATCATTATATACTACTTGTTACTTGGTGAATACTCATTGAGCTCGACAACAAACTGTAGCTGGTCACTGTTGGTATCATCGCGATGCCAGCAAGTATCTGCACTGTGCGTGATACCCGACGGCAAAACTTGGCTCATGGATTTGAGCATGGATGTCGACCGTTTAGCAGTGCGTGGAGCTTTGTTATGGAACACTTCCCGATCAAGTTTGATATTGTCGGCATATTATATCCTAGTGGATAACGGAACTTTTCAAATTGGGTCACAAGTCACCCCAATGTTTCTAAAAACAACTGTGTATTTGAAGAAGGCTCTAGAATGGTTGCAGCAGGACGCTGAAGGAGGTGAGCGATGTATTGTCGAGAAGGGAAGCACGACTATAAATATATTTGGGCGTCCATTTAGTCCGCCCATGGACTACTCTATCTACCATAGCGCATATCGCCTCAACCCATTTGGCTACCAGCCAACACCCGTTATCCATGGGGTGGCGTTTGGATGATACCATAGGGATTGCTACCACCTTTCAAAATGAAAGTACGCAAGAATGATGTCATTGTTATTGACTCACCGTTCGCAAGTATGCACCTTGGCGGTAAACGGATCGTAGGAAGGTTAGAGATCAAAACCGGGGCTGAGGTTGTGAACCTGGAGAGATCAATAACGATCACTGGTGAGCACGCAGCTTCCCACTTGTCTGAAATTGGTCTATACATATTATTGAAACCAGCGGACAATAGTGTGGAGTATGCAATTGGCAATATATATATACGATACACGATATACGGTCGTATTGGCAGGTATAATTGTATAATCGTTTGTATTTCGATAGTTCAATATAGTATCACCAACTTGATAATAGTCTGGGATAGGCGCAACCAAAGATTAATTTTGGTACACCCTCAGACAGGTTTCTTAATCCATGACATTTGATTTCGGTGCAGTGTTTGTCTACTTCTCCATCGAATGCAAAAGTGCACCACCTACAAATTTATCGGAAATTCAATTGTGGACTCTCTTCAGGTATTAAAGTGGTGGAGTGAGTGCGAGATTTAGTTAAGATCCAGGTTCACACCCTTTTTATCTCCAAAGGAGGGACAGTCAATTGGTACAATTTATATATTACACATCAACGTACCTTTTTCGTAGCCAGAACCCTGACCATATTCATTTTTACTGACAAAATTGAGCGTGGTTGGCCTTACACTGATTGCAGGCCGCCATCACGATCCACGGTACGCACCAAGCGCTCGTTTCCCAGGATATACTTTGGGATAGTCAGGGGTTTGTATTTATACTGAGGTTGGCAACGAATATTATTTGCTCCAAGCTAGACAAGTGTCGAATAAGCTGGCAAGGCTCGTTGCCCAAGAAGGCGGCATATTCCTGTTCGGTATGATAAATGATATTGTGGGAAACCGAGTAGCTGGACACGAACACGGACTATGGTCACCAGGATCAGCACAGGGTAGGGGACGAGAGGTGCGGCTCTTGGTGAAATCTGGTGAGCCTACGACATTGAACATTTTATTCATATTAGTTGGGCATAGTGCAACAGGACGTGTGTTTTTTTAACATTGACATCATATGTTGTTTCAATCTCATCCTTGCAGCGCTCAATACACACGGTTTGGATCATCAGAACAATGTGTTCCACGACTGCAATATATTCGGTACGTGCCTCGACAAGCAGTCGCCGAGGTAAGTAAGACGTATATCACTTTAATATTAGATCGATCGGTTTCACCTGTCTGATTTTCATTATGGACAACATTTACTTTTATTTGTAGGTCATTTACAAAACCAACACACATTCCTTCTATTAACAGTCCCGTCCTGTGTGAATGTGATCCGTGATTCATTAGGATATGTTGTGTGTGGATTGGTCAACATTTGCCGAGTTTACTTCGGAGGGCAAAGATAAGGGAGTCATACTGGTCAATGTTGTGCTGAACCAAGTACGCAAGTGCAATCTCACCGAACGTGTTTTCTTATGGAGTGCAGAATTCCCGTCAACAACGATAATGAATAGGTCGGTGTTCCGCGCTCTTTTATACAACAACCTGATACTCTTTCTTTCTGTACAGTCGGACTGTCATAACCTTTTCGTTGGGCAGTACGATATAGATGATATCAGTTACATAAGTTATACCTCGATCAATATTAAACCTGCACGGTATGTATTAGAAAAGGTCGAAAAACTTTGCCGATGGCATATCCTACCACATACGGTGTAGCACAATGTTTGTCGGATGGTTCGTGATTGCCGTATCAATGTCGCGATTTTCGGGCACCTTGACTGCACCCATTGCGCGTCAAAACAGTGTGCATCTTGTGCGAGCAACAACTTTGTAAAGCCCTTATTAACCAACTGCAACGTCTACACAGAGACTCAAAGTTTCTCAACGTTCCATAAGATCCATTCGGGCTCCTGCAAACCATATTACCAGGAAGACCCATAGTATTCCGAATGAAGAATATTGGGTATGTATCATTTTTGATTGTAACAGTTATTCGGATTGGATTCCGCGCTCATCTTCAAGATTGTCCTTTTTAGAGGTAACATCTTTTCTAACGATATTCGTTGATTGCTACTCGACAGATTCTATGGCGGAAATGTCGGATGCAGAGTGCTTTGCTCTCCCCAACATTGTGGCATTGCTTCAACAACGAAGGCGTATATGGGTTAAGATGTGTTATCGGCTACGCTTTGGAAGATGTTAATTTCGAATTCATTCATAGCAGCAAGGCCTATATACGATATGGAGTTAGTGATGGATCCCCGATCGCACCGGTATATACTTTGATCGACGAGTATGATGTGCTACTTTGGTCCAAAACTCATTTTTTTTTAATAGTTGATCATTGCATTTATTTATTGCCCATGGAAGTACGTTTTGTATTGTATGTTAACTAAAACCCTAAAACCCTAGATTCAGATTGCGCCGTCGTTGACGCGTCAAACGAGAATATCGCCGTGTGTGAACACGATCAGAGCGCCTGTAGTTCGGCATCCCAAACATACCTCTCCAGCGATTGTCTGAGTGGCGGTCTAGGTTGTAGTGCATTGGGACACAAGTGCTACAGATTCTTCTGATTCGAGGTGTATGCGGCGAACCAAGCGCCATGTGATATAGAGCGGCCTATAGTGGGTACAGACCCACCTACAGGCCCATCACTCGTCATCCAGACCATACCGAATGCGCACTATATCGGATACTTCAGGGATGCTTGGCCTGACCCAGTTCGCGATTTGGCGTACTGGGCTGGCGGATTGGCCAACATGACGCCGGAACTATGCAAGACCACAATGTGCACTGGAGTGCCAGGTAATAGTTCCGCATCGTTCTACTTCAGTGTGCAGTACTCGCGGGATTGTTTCTGCGACAGTACAGCCCCCGTACGGAGAGAGCTCAGACAGTGAATGTAACATGCCATGCACTAGAAATGCAGCCGTCGTGTATGAGGGTGACAACCGAAAACTCTGTATACTGAGTACAAGTAGATACAGCTGAAGATCCGAACACACCACTGCCCATAGAGTGTGTTCCTACATCAACCTCCGAGTAGGTGGTAGCAGTTTTCGGTCATGCGCCTATAGTATGCGGAGATGGATCGCACACATACTTTACAACCGAGTGCGCAGGAGACGGTCTTGGATGTTCAGCAGTAGGCAAGACGTGCTGTCGATACTATGGATTTGGTGAGTATACAGACATAAACTCTCCGTGCCCATCTGACGCGCCAAGCAATCCAACAGATATGCAACCACATGTAGATGACACAACACCGGACGTTCCCAATGCACCTCGATGTACGACCGGATCGTCAGCAGGAAATGTGAAACTGTGCCAACTGGATGCAGACTTGTGTGGCGACTCGACGAGAGCGTTTTTTACAACCGAGTGTCTAGATGGTGGCCTAGGTTGTATGGCCATGGGCATAAGGTGCTGTCGTTCTTACGGCTTCGGGCTATATGTGCATATCAGTAATATCTGTTGAAGACTGGATGTGTAGTTGGCGATGTGGTTTGTATATATATATATTTAAACTGAACTTTCGACCAGACCAAACCTATAGGTATTCTATACGCTTGTTGCATGTATATACATTTGTACGTCAGAGAACCTGATGGGTGGTTTAAGTCTATTGTGGAATACATTGTAAAGCAAGGCGATGAGAAATGAAGCCCGCTAGTAAACGTTCTTGAATATGTATATATATATATATATAAATATAAATATATATATACATGTATATAGATATAGATATATATACTTCATCGGACATGTACTGGCACCGACATAGATACACGCATACACACGCGAAAAGATGCAGTTCAAATCACAGAACACGTATGAAACTCATCAACATCGTGAGACACATACCCCCGAAGCATACTCATGAAAAATTATAGTCGGTCTTAATGACAAACTCCAAGGGACTGTGTGATGTCAGCTACGACTTTCAAGTATTAGTTATCATCTAATCAAACGTCAGTTTATTCTGCAATCACTACTTTAAATTGAGCACGTTATGAAACGTTGGTTTATTCTTTCGTGACCGCAATATCCGATCGCTTCCCCTTTGCGTACGGCAGTTTAGTCTTGGTCACTTGTCTGAACACCGTGACAAACTGATTGTAGCTGAGCACAAGCCCCTTCTGTAAACTGTGGACGGAGAGACCGAGAAGTATTAGGGTTTGTGCGGTCGACTGATTGGTTAAGTGTGGGTACAGACTAAATCAAAGCGCTATAAAGCAATATGCCTTAAAAATGAACGCCAAGGCTTACACACGCATGTACAGAGGTACAAGAATATACTGCACGCCAGCTTGTACGCACAACATCTAAATGCGTGCACGCAGGTACAATACATGACGTATACGTACCTGTACACACATCTATTTAGGTGGTTGCAAAAAGCCTCCCGTCTTGGCCATCTCAGCCATTATCTTCTTCTGTAGCCTTTGCAGTGTATAAATAAAAACACAACATAATGAGCACACGCAAAGGCTAACATCAATGAGCACAACGCACAGCTATCATCTATTACCAAATGGGGTGTACAGATAGGCACACAGCAACTCTTGAAACGCTTGCCAATACTCGAAGCGAGATCCACTCCAGACACCCGAGAACTCACAATAAATGTATATCCGCACATGTTTGATATCCCACTCCCAATACCTTCGCACGTAGAAACCCATTCAAAAATACCATACACACGCACATTCACGCCCACACTATCGCTCATACTCGGTCTCTAAGTCCAGCGCCATCTTTTCCGTTCCCTGGGCGTGTGTCTGGTTGAACAGGTCCTTCGCGCTGGCTATCATATCCGGCGACTTCTCTATGATCTCCTCGGCCAGCTTCACTGCTTCGGCTGTTGGGTCTGCGCATGTGCGTGTGACACAGCCGTACTGCACACCCTCAGTGGCAGAGAATATGCGCGCCGTCATGGTGAGCTCTTTGAGTACGTCTGCGCGCATCAGTTCACGCGCGGGCACAGTGATACCCATATCAGGGATTAGGCCCCATTTGGCCTCCTATTGGTGGAAAGGGGTGTCGGATAGAATATATAAGTGTTGTGTCAGGACACGTGGTATGAGGCGAAATTGAACTTCTAACTGGACAGGACGTAATCAAAACTCTTCTGTGGATCATTTCACTAGCACTGCTCGCGCAAGTTTTGGACAAAGGCCGGATGATGAGATATTCCTAGCGATTTATTAGCGGGTCAGAGAGCATAGAGTTTTCATAGCGGAAGCAAGTGCGTATGCCGTGTCAATTAGATGCATGCATACCTGTGCATAGCACCGTGTGAATGTGCTTTGGTCTGTAAAGGTATCTTCATATCTCAAACGTACAAGTACGTAAAGAACCCAAGTAGAATATTATTTGCCGGTGTTGGCATTTCTGCACAACTCCGCACGCCACAGAAAAAAGCCAGGTCCAAGACTTGGAAAAAGACTGTGTGTTGATAGCATATTATTATAAACACAAACCAGGCACAGGACTTGGACAAAGACTGTGTGTTGATAGCATATTATTATAAACACCATGTCCAACTGAGTCATGGAAAGGGATATTGTGTTGATAACATACCATGATAGACAGTTTTGTATCGGGCGTGGCGAAACGAAAATCAGCTCCGAGAGCAATCTGGAACCCTCCACCAAAGCACATGCCGTGAAGACTAGCGATCACTAAAGCGCACATAACATAGGCAGAAAA
This sequence comes from Sphaeroforma arctica JP610, assembly GCF_001186125.1. Lineage (NCBI taxonomy): Eukaryota > Ichthyosporea > Ichthyophonida > Sphaeroforma > Sphaeroforma arctica. The sequence continues at coordinate 11,892 of NW_014039780.1, read as the reverse complement.
GAACCGGAATATGAGTGACGAATAAAACACACGCTGAATGACGAGGGCAGGAAATCGACCCACCGAGCTATGAACAATCCAATGGTCATTCAGAATCAGTAGACTGCCGATGAGTGGAGCAGGCATGCAGCTGTGAGTACTCAAAACAGGCGCATAACAAAAAAACACATACACATAAGCACATACCTGGGATGGATAGGTTGCGCCACATGTATGAGACATCTTGCGCTAGATTGGATTGAGGGGTGCTGGCTGGCTTATCCAACAGTTTCTGAAAATTCTTCGGGTCCTTAGCAACGGACTTGACATCCAACCCTAATATTGAAAAAAACAGAGGGTTTATTCATTGCATTTTAGATGTTATAAAGCCAGGAAGTTATTCCACCAGAAGTGATTCATACGTAATCTTCCATTTAAGTGGTAGGTAACCTACAAATCTTGACTTGCAGAAATACATGATAGTACGATGTGCTGGATAGACAAAAACTTGGTATTGCAAACGAATTGGCAAATAAAGCACGAAATAGCCACAAATTTCAATACGTATAATTGCTGAAATACAATTTCCAGAATATACAATATAGACAAACAGAGCACAAGCGCCACATCGCTTGAACACACATATAGGCTATAATATGGAACGCTCATGGGATACATATACATATACATATATAAATATGTATATATATATATAGATATAGATAGATAAGTAAATATATGTGGCATATATATATATATATATATAAATATATGTATGAGTATACATACATATATACAAAGTAAGCAATAAATGAATATGCGTGTACACAATTAAGAAGAACAGAATACACATAAT
>NW_014039780.1:0-6751 GCF_001186125.1 Sphaeroforma arctica JP610 | reverse complement strand
ATATATATATATATATATATATATATATATATTATATATATATATATATATATATATATATATATATATTATATATATATATATTATATATATATATATATATATATATATATATATATATATAGATAGAAATTGAGTTTTGTGAATATGTATTTTTTTAAGTACGTGCATTTGGTAAAGATTCTTATCAGTAACTAGCAAAATAGTATAGATCTGATGTTTAATGTGCGCACAAAGTATTACACATATTAGGCTTGGATATAAGGCTTTAGTATTCATAAAAACATTCTGATATGTGATAGTTTACGTTGATCTTTGTGTAAAGTTGAGATCGGCACACGAAGGTGCTTAGTCATCTACGTATGTATATAGTATATATTTTGTCCTTCTCATGCGGATCATGAAGTGATACTTCTTGGTAATTCATCGATGTAGACATATTCGCACGCACATCGATAGCAATCCATTTTGGTATTTGTATGTGTATTTGGTTATACACTTTGGATCTGTTTCTGCTTTTGTGTTTGAATTGATTTGCACTGTATACTCGCAGGGTATCGTTCTCTGTTTAAACCAAGAAGTGAATGTCAACAGGATGTACACTGAATATTGCGCATGCAGTGGCTCACTCAACAAATTACTTACACACCCTAAACCCTAAAACCGCTCTCCTGATCTCCGTATTGATTGCCTCCTATCTTGGGCTAACCCAACTCGATACTTAATATGTGCCGTTGTGCCTTCAGGATTTTGAAGCCAGTTACGTAGTTGGCGACTACTACCACACTGCGGCTGTGTATGGCGTATCGCATCAGAAGAAAATGGTGGTGGTTGCCTTCAGGGGCACCAGAGAGACTGATCTGTGGAACTGGATCACAGACGTAGACTATCTCTCGGTATGCGATACCGCCTATGCCAAGGCTGTCCCGCACTCACTGTGAGAGACTGAGTCTAGTCGGAACTGTGAAAGTGCAAGCAGAGTGATCAGGTGTATGTATAGGGGAATTAGGCGCATATGTGATATTTCATTTGCTGGCGCGTCTCGTGTTGTCTTGAAATGTAATCTAACTGGATATGTTCTTGGCGATAGTGAATCTGGAGGGATGAGAATCTTGAGCTCTGCTCCTGTACACATGAATATACTCTTCTCTTCTGTGAGAGAGTCAATTCGTATACACACCAATGCAATATCATGGGCTATTTTTGTCTGCGTGTGGTTGCACTGCTTTTAAGCAGCTTGCAAGCACGACAGCACGGTTCCCATTCATCATCAGCTATACCATACCTTTGTCGTGGCCGTATCCTCAACAGTGTCGTGGATGTATGTGAAGACTTCGATACATCAGTGTTTGGTACCCTTGAATATGCAGTTATGAGATCGGGGGCGTTATACTGGTGTCCGCTTCACCGTCGTAGTTAGAATATCCACATTGCTATAAAGCCAATTGCCGCCTTCACGCACGAGCACCGTAGTGATATATGTATATAAATATTTGCTATGGCACCTTCACACTTCCAACATATCAAAAGAAGGAGCAGAAAGTGAATCAGATAAATAATATCACTTTCCGATACCTGGCTGACCTTCACTGACTTGCCACATGCGCAGACGCCTTATCCGTACATGAACACGACTCGGGTTCATAGAGGATTCCATAAATCCTTCGAGTACTCGTTCAAGGATACCCTAGGTATACACATACCGGTAAGTTAATTTCCGATCACATGATATGCGTGGTCCTATGTACATAATAAACAGGTACGTGAAGTTATATTGATGTTCTGTACACTTTGGCTGCCCAATGAACTTTATGGTTCTCTACAGCATTCCAACGACTAGCGTATTTTGCATATGTATAAGACCGTGCAAGAGTTTGCTGCATTTGGGAGTGCATATGTTACTTATTCAATCTCCATTCTTCCATCAGCACGTTCAAGGCTCATCCAGTACTATATTCCATACGCACAAACGAATAGCGCTTGCTTGAAAGCAATCCCGACTATAGGTTGATCATAACTGGGCATAGTATGGGGGGTGCACTGGCCACGCTTTGTACTACCTATCTGGCAGCAGTGATGAATATTCGTGCCACCAGGTGTGTATACTATCCCCAACTACGGTGGAGTTGTCCTTGTTCTCGTTGTAGTTTTTGTCTAGCCAAAGTCCCTGATATCATGCGTAGGAAAGCCCGGGAAATTAGTTTTGCATTCTGACAGACTACCATGCGTTTCGCTACATCATAGGCATGCGGTACATCTACTTCAAAAATGTTGCGTTGTGGCAAAAAGGCTTTACAGACTTCTCGACATTTTACCTTACAAGGTATATCTCTCCGCCACGAGCGACACCTATGTACCAATATCTCAATCAGTACTATTGCACTCTTGTGCACATCCACAGTTTGATTACATTCGGAGCACCGAGAGTCGGCAATGTGGATTTCTCACATTGGTTTGAGACGCTGAATATCCTGAGCTATCGGTTCACACATGGCAGAGATATTGTACCGCACCTTCCGCTGAATGTATATGACTACCTCAGATTCCGGCACATACCAAGAGAGATCTGGCAACCCAATGGCGTGAATGCAACTGTTCAGCATGTTTGTGACACCTCCGGGGAGGACCCCCTGTGCAGCGACTCTCTGTATTTCGCCCTGAGTATTTCAGATCACATCCATTACCTTGGTAGTAAAATAGGCACTTCGGAATGCGTACTGCCATAGCACCACTAATGAGACGGATCCATTTGTCCTACCAATGAGAGGGATTCATTTGTTCTGAAGGTGCAAGTGGATGCGCAATGCTACGCGATGAAGATATACTATGCCTAAAGGTGTCTTACAAATCTCAATTGTACGGCATACTTCGAACTGTTTTGCACCTAGCAATTTATCGGATTTAATGTTGGAACTGAGTAAAATATTTAGATGCATGTGTGGGTAGGCGTACTGTGTTGATTTGGAATACCTTATTAGACCTTATACCAACTGTGTTTGTTCAGCGATCCTGGGTTTTGCATTACACAATGTCAAGGTTAGCTTAACGTATAATTATTCCAGGATGTTGTATGCACAACAATTTGAGGTAAAACCCAGCAGTCATTTTTGGGTTTTCTATCAGTTTAAAATCTCATGACTCAGCCATAGCGAACAAAATTTTGTTCAAATTTTTTTTTTTGCCATTTTATGAGAATCGAGGGTGAAGATTCGTTCGACTGCCGATATTTAGAACTTCTTATAGATAATGACAGCATCTGACATACAGGGGTCTTTAATCAATGTATCTATGCGCATATCCAGCTGTATTTTCTTGGCCTCAGCAGCAAAGATGCTAGGTCTCAAATTGCAACATCAACGCATGTCTGGCTCTCTTAAATTTCGACAGTATAAAGCTATACAATTGTGGAAGTATTCGATCATACAGGATACTTGTCCATTACTGAATTACGGACAATTTAAACTCTACCGCAATGAGTTTCACAGAGAAGAACACAGACACACAAGACAGGACTCGAGAATCCATCGAAGATCACACGCAGCTATCAAACATACCCATACCGTTAGATGACAATAGAAGCGGTAGCGACACGAATAGCTTATCGTCGAGTGATTCAAGTATTGGACACAAAACCTTGAACGGTACGAGTTCCTCTACTCTGAACAGCGAGGGTATAAACTCTGATACCGATGATCTCAATTCTAGCGCTGAAGGCCTTCTCGGTGATACTAAACCCAAAACACTATCGTTCGAGCACAATGCAGTTGTTTCGGGTGGTGACAATAAGTCGGTTGTGCCCAAAAAGAAAGGACTAACATATGTCGAGAATCTACAGAACTACCACGGCGAAACTGTGGATGAGAAGTTGATATCATTTATTACGGACTCTCCGGTGGTTATGTTTTCGAAATCAGATTGCGAATTTTCGAAAGAAGCGACGAAGATATTTACTACGCTACAGGCTTGTGTATACGTGGTAGAACTAGATCGGATGGGTGGCTACGGTGAAAGTATTCTCAACGCAGTCAAAAGAATATCGAACTTGAAAACGGTGCCTGTTATATATATCAATGGTACTCCGATCGGAGGATGCACACAACTTAAAGCACTAGAGGCGTCGGGGGAACTTGTACGGATACTACGAACTGGCGAATCCGACTTTCTGGATCATAGACAAATATCCGACGTCGTGCTCTTCAACGATCAGGATAGGCCGTGGGAAGACCTGCTAATGCGGCCCCTCTTTGGCTTTCCAGATACACTCAACAATCACGTAGTGCGGATGAAGGCTCTTTTGGTATTCTGTATAGGCGTTTTGGGTGCTGTCTTTTGGGACTCGCAAGCAATGCACTGGGTCGTAGCAATTCTGCTTTGCGATTTCTTGCTCACCTTTCTTTTCGGTGGCACTCTGTCTCCGCTGTCCAGTTTTTCGGAGATTGCAGTACATAGACTGCCTATGCAACCCGTTAGCGGCCCTCCAAAACAATTCGCTGCCTTCTGTGGTATCATTTTCACCACTACATCGACTGCACTCTTCTTCGGGGGTTCAGGGGGCAAGACCACCAATGTAATCGGCGCAACATTTTGCGGTTTGTTGGCTATTGCGGCTGGATTAGAAAGTTTCCTCGACTTTTGTCTTGGGTGTAAATTCTTCGGATTGCTAGTGCGTATAGGACTTATACGGAAGTCAGTATTCAAGTTTCACATTCACCGCAATGAGGAGACTGCTCAGCTGTGGAAATCAATTCACGTGAAGCAGGAATACCCCGAGGCTGAGAAACAAACAGTTTCCACAGCTTCGCGCGAAACGTTTCGCCCTGATGGAATTCCACTTCTCACTCCGGCGGCTTACCAGTACAAGGTGAAGGAGGTTGATGAATGGCAGCATAAGTTTAATGTTGTGCGCTATGTGCAGATTGCATATTTTATGTGGCCCCTCGCTTTGACTTCGTGTGCAGTAGCGTTCTTCACAACGGAAACAACTTTGCCATGGATCTGGCAAACTATCGGTGTTGGTGCTGCAGGCAACTTTGCCATGCTGTTGGGCTTGTACGTCGTTCGGATGGTAATGTATCCTCGTAAAGTGCACAAGGAGTGGGCTTGCTCTAAGCGGGGACCCATGTTTGGCTTAATATTTATTACAGTGTCCCTACTATCTATCCTTCTCCGACACTTTACGCTAACAGGGGGTACTATCTTCGCATGGATTGGTGTTGCTGCACACCTTAGTATGTCGATTGTAATCGTCGCCAGATGGATTGGAAGGAGTCACGACTGGGAACACATAGACCACACGTGGCTTATAGTACCCGTAGGGAACTTCATCACTAGCGCTGTACTCGTGTCAGGAGACCCCGAGTTCTTTGAATTCGGTCTCTATCTTTTTGGCTTTGCTTTGCTGATGTGGCTGATGCTTTTCGCCATCACACTGCAAAAACACATCACTTCTGCAAACGCCGATGAACGATTGCGGGGCAATGTATTTCTTTGGGTCGCCTCCCCTGCTATTGCTTCGTATGCATGGACAACAATTAGTGGTACTGGGATGGATCTGTTTTCACGCGTGCTGTTCGGATTCAGCATAATTCTCCTGTGCTGTCTATTGTACACCGTGTTTCCCATGAAGGTTACATTGAATGGGGATACAGAGAAGCTCTCAATGTCTGTCCATGGAGTGGCGTTCGCAATCAACGCTGTTGCTCTCACTGCCATTTCCATCAATACCATTGATGACACGATCCTTAGTCGTTGGCTAGCACATGTACTACTAATCACCGGCTCTTGGTTAACAGCCGTGTACTCCATCCAGAGCATAGGTAGTATTATCGAGAAAAGACTTTTCCGACCGGAAGGCAAATGGGTATGTACTTGGCCGTGGCTTTTATTTATTGTTTGTTTATAGCATATTTACACTATAGAAAGCTTAAACTCAGATCACGAAATTAATTAACACGTCGTTTCTGTCGCTTTCTCCCTTCATCAAATAGGGACCATTCTCTGCCTTCAATACACTTGTACATGAATCGATCAGAGGTATGTCTGTGAAGCTCATGACGCTGTCGGAGGATCCAAAGGCGTGTATTAATCCTGAATTTTTACAGCTACTGGACTTATTCGAACGTGTACACAACGTACACGCGCAACAAGAGGATGAGTTTGTGTTCCCCACTCTCCACCAATACGTACCGGAGCATTCCGTACATGCTGAAGATGATCATATTCAACACCGCGAGGCATTCGGACTGATTGGAAAGATTGTTCGTGCTGGTTCTCAAGAGCGGGCAGACAAGGCGAAAGGGGACAGCGATGCTCACTTTTTGTTACAAACAGAATTGCGAGCCCTAGTTTCTGATTTGAAACATCATATGGATTGGGAAGAGCAACATCTACAACCAATCAGTCGCAAATATGTGCCCGTGCAAATGCAGAAGACCATAGTGCGGCAAATGTGGGAGAGTGTAGCTGCTAGTGAATGGAGGGTGCTGGTGCCTGTACTGATTAGGTACATGCCTTACCATTATCAACGTGTTCGATGGTGTCGATCTCTTCTGTGGGCGATGCCAGAGAGAGGTGAACAAATTGGATTGTACCTTTATCACGGCTTGTCCGATGTTTATTGGGCAGCATTGCTCACAGATGTGCCAGAACTTGCCCCTCGATCCAGGGGCTGGACACAGTGGTGGGGATGGTTCCGATATTACTAGATACGAACAATTAGCGGAATAAATAAGTTTGCAATGAATTTGTACAC
>NW_014039781.1:42294-43581 GCF_001186125.1 Sphaeroforma arctica JP610 | reverse complement strand
ATATATGTACATATATACCGTGCAAAGACGCAAATATGTGTACAATCACTCATACTTTTGGCATCAACCCGATCATACAGGACCTTTCTCTTATCGTTTGTTTCCCTCGTGCCTCTGTAGGCGTTTTCGTAGACGAAGTCGATCCGACCGAGCGTGGACACATAAGTATATACATATGTGCATATCTACTGACATACATACGTACATACATATGTAGGTCAAGCCTACTTATAAACTACATGTATTCATCAATACAAATACACATACTGTATAAAGCCAGCCGATCATTCAAGAGCCTGATAACATTATTTGCCCAGCCCTTGCTTCGGTGGATGTGTTTGATCATAGAGCATCCAGCAACCGGCTGATGCTGGGCGGTGATCCTAAAATAGATTCTGGTTATGAGGTGAGTGAATGCTTAGGCAAACATGCATGGCCTATAAAACACTGTGCGTGCGTTTATTCAAGTATATGTATCGATACGCGTACCTTTGCAAGGTACTACAGGGTATGTGCAATCATCAACAAACATGCGCATCTCAGAATGACTCATACTCAGTTCAATCGGATATGCACAACGATCACTTCTCTCTGTACATGTGCTATGTGGACAACAAAATTATGTACACCCTGAACAGTTGGTATGACAACTTACCACGCAATATGACCTCTGAGTTCTGCTCGTGTAAGCAGTAGTCAAGCAGTCCCATACTCTCGTAAACAAGCAATTCATGTACACATACTCTCGTAAACAAGCTATACATGTACACGTATCATATGAATAGCTATTGCGGGCTGTCTTGTATCGATTTAAAGCCAGCTTATGCTTTTGCTACTGCTTTGACTTCAGATTTCGTAGTGTTTGTCCGTTCTGCCAAAAATCGCCTCGAATTCGGCTTAAAGCCGGTGTACTGTGCCTATAGAAATCTCAGTGTACGCACGCATAAGAAACTATGGTACAACACACAAATGGGCTGATCAAGGCAGTGGTAGCATGTGTCGAGAAATTCATGTTTTTTGTGTATATTATTATATGAAAGTATAATAGAAATTGAAATCACATGCGGATAGAACTGTGCTAAAACACACGTCGCATTATGCACACCTCAGGGACTACAATATGACGTGCAGAACGATCATTTCTATTTTTTGGTGGAAGCAGATGACAAACAGCCGCTCTTAGACGAAGTGCAGATCGTCGGACATGGTTTGTATACACTTTCAGATGTATATATTTATATGCACACACACACACACACACACACACACACACACACACACACACAC
>NW_014039781.1:37748-38793 GCF_001186125.1 Sphaeroforma arctica JP610 | reverse complement strand
GTATGTATGTATATATATAGATTATATATATCAAGAATAGAATAAGGAATATCGCGATACGATCATATAGGCTCCTAATGTGGTCTCATAAATGGGGTCTCTCCAGCATGGAGTTTACTGATGAATTCGAGATGTTCATGGTTATTTTTCTGCTTGGTGCGCAGATGGTTGCTTGAAAGAGAGATTGAGCTTCCATCTCATGTCCGGTTCCAGGATTACTCGGGTCTAGACTTTGATGGCAAGAGATTGGCCATCACATCACAGGAAGATGCGGTATGAAGAAGATGCTGTTCTATAGCCGCCTATACGCTGACAAACATATACTCACACACACACACATCCGCAAATTTTAATTCGATTGCGTTGTACAGAGCAGATTTCAGACTTGCCAGTGCACACTCACTAGATCATTGTGCGGTCAGAATTGCCCGACTGACAATAGCATGCACGTGCGAACACCATCGCTCGTGTTTACCCACGACCATGTATGCCTGATCAGAATAGCAAATTACAGTGTTTTACAGTATCTGTGGTGTGTACCATATGTGGTGGACCTGAATGTTTGATACATTGAAAATTTAAGGATATGCTATAGTGAAGTACTAGTATATCGTAGTATCTTCTTTTAAAAAAGCATTAGTGAAACACTAATATATCGTAGCAGCTCGTTTTAGAAATATACTAGTGGGATACAAATATATCTTAGTATCGGCGCAACTGCCACATATACGTGTCCATCCGCACGCGTTGTTGCCCATGTGCGCTATAGCCTCCGTGGCCATTCCTACGATCAATATCCGATGCGCACCAACATGTGAGTGTGCTCGCTAAGTATTCTTCATGACCCAACCCCAGGCGACACAGATCAATTCAATATTACCATAGTTGTACAATTGATCCAAGTGTTTAATGGAACTATTGCAGTACTATATATCACTTCACGTTCAACCCGTATGCTGCAGACACACACACGCTCACTCATTCACTCAAACATGAGAGAGAGAGTGCGTATATATATGTATATATTATATATACATATATATAT
>NW_014039781.1:32298-36642 GCF_001186125.1 Sphaeroforma arctica JP610 | reverse complement strand
CAACGTACAAAAACTAATTTTCTTCACAGATTATCTGGATGGTCGACGCCACCATGCAGGGTACCGATTTGCACTTCGCATCGGACGGCGGGGTGTTCTACGAATTCCCGCGCAATTACAAGGATAAGGTGGTGTATTGCAACGTAGAAGGCATCAAGCTTAACGGGGTAAATCAGCTGTTGTTCGATACGCTAAATTAAGTTATATATATATATATATATACACACACACACACACACACACACACACATATATATATATACATATGTGTGTGTGAGTGTGTGTGTGTGCATGTATATATGGTATTTATATGTAAATCGGAGATTTGATAAGCTGCACACGTACGAAACTATGCGTGATAGATCGAACATCTACCATCAGTATCTGCAAATTGAACTGACTTGTCGGAGATTCGACGTCGTATGCTTTGATTCAATCATGTGGCTAGCCTGTTGTTCCGTTCATAAGACTGCTATTGACTTTGTTGCATCTAGTGTTCAAGATTCACATACAACCACTGTATTCTCGTTGATTATGACTAGGGCCACAGTGTCGTCATATCTATTGCTTTCGACCTACAAATGTGTTTACTATCGTACCCTGTGCGACTGTAAAGTGCGATGGTTTATGTTATTGACATTCAATGACAAATAGTTACTTGACATGTATTCATACGAAACTACTGTACTGGACGATGGACAAATTTATGTTTCCTATACTACAATGGAACGCTGTCGCACAGCACTTTTCGGTTGTGGCTTATGAGTCACTCTACATATGTTTGTACAACAATAGAATACGGTTGTCGTCGTGTCCGACAAATTTAAGAAGAAGAAACAGCATCACCGATGCCACGCCAAGGACCAATCCATCCACCGATTTGCCTTATAAAAGTCATATTGAGAATGCCTCAAGGGGTGGACATATTTCGTCGAACAATAGGTATTGTCAAGACCAAACGACAGAGACAACTGGACTTCCAGAGGGTCGTGATAAAACTCAATCATTTTTACATCTATGTTCAACGTTCTGCTCATGTGTGTGTGCCAACGGAATTGACGTTAGAAGTGAAGACTTTTCAGTATGACGTTAGAAGTGAAGACTTATCAGTATGTATGTATGGAATAGGCTCTATAGCCTGTACAGTGTGCCCTGCCCTCCTGTTGGTATGGGAGGACTGGACTGGCATGATAGGATTTCTCTAGGCCGGATTATTGATGACGATATTGTGGACCATATGACCTGAGTATATAGATAATCTTCGACGCTTTGGAATAGGGATCGGAGGGATTAGTTTAGACTTTAGTGCCTGTCTCTTCTACCACTCTATACTAGTAGTAGTAGAAATATATAGTAGCACTACGTTAGAGGGACCTGTCATCGGCCGGCTGACAGTCGTTATATTTATACCAGAAGTAATACTATTAAACCGGTTAATATTACCTCTCTCTACTACTCTAGGACTAGGCTCTCTCTCTCTCTGTGCTACCCTCCTAGATAGATCTCTACTTTAAAACAGACTATGTACATAGGTTATATTTATATATATTTAAAAAAAACATTGTACTATGTAGATTTGTTTTAGTTAATTGTTTTGTTTATATAAAAAAAACATAAATTGTTTCTTCTATGTCGTACCACCAGATATTTGATTGGGTACAATTTAAATATATGGACGCACAGTCATACCTCTTTATATGTCCAGTTCCCGGGTTTGGCAAGTATTTGGACATATAGAGAGGTAAGATAAGTCTGGGTCAGTTTCATACCATCAGGTTCGGGGTCCAACCTATGGGAGTATGGGTCACACCAGGAGGAATCCCTTTCGTGACGATCAAGCCCTGACTTACACTAAAACCAGCTTCTCTTACCTTACTGAACCACTCAATCAAACGCTTCTCGAGCTCGTGCTGTGTTCCTCTCCTTTCTCGATATTTCTTTTTTTTTGCATGTACCTCATAAGACTGACTGAGTATCTTCTCTCCGGACTCCATGAACCTTCTTATCCCCTACGATAGGTCTAAGCTGTATTCCGCTTTCTAGATTGTACGCACGATGACACCTTTATCTTTGTTTGTTAGATGGATTCTTTTTGTTGTATTGGAGCTCACCTTTGATAACACAGTCTGTTTATATGATTTCTTCTTCTTACCAACAGTGAGTTTATCTATTATCATACTAGATACTCCTTTCATACCAGACGATACATCCTGCTTGGGCGTCGACTGTGGTCTCGATCCGTCTGGTTCACTCGTTGTAGGTGCGTTTTGTGTCAATTCGTCTGGCTCTGTCTGTCTGTCTGATATTAGTGAAACCAGACTCCCACATGTCATTCGGTGGCTGGCATTTATCTGTAGACAGGCAGTAACCGATTGAATTTGAGCTATACCCCTCACCAAGATGCACGCCACAAAAGGCATGCATACCTCGATCGCAACCAGCACATTTGTGTACACCACCCACTGGGTACGTTGTAGTGCATCCTTTCGCACAACAGCATTCACCACTAGAAGTGTCTCCCGTCAGGATCTATTGTAGTACGTACTCTAGTGTATGCATTATAGATAAAGCTACCGTCAAGCTGAGGTGAAAGGTGAAATATTCACGCATGAAAACCTCCAAGAGCAGGCTGCTGGACCGGCCTAAAAAGACCTGACTCATATAGGAGGTTGGCCAAAATAGAAATTGGACATATAAAGAGGTAGACACCTTAAAGAGGTGGACATATAAGAGGTATGACTGAAAGTCAAAAAGTGATTATAAAATGCCTTAGACTTTTTTTTAACTGTGACTTCTTGAGATGAGTTGAGACTTGATAGTTGATACCTGTAAGAATGTTCTCTCGCACTGCAATTTTTTTTAATTTTAAACAGCAGCAGGCTATATTAAAAAGTGCAATTCTAAACTACACTACCTTTGAAGGCCTGAACTTCTGAAGCCTGAACTTCTGAAGCCTGAAGAGTGAAGGCTGGGCCTTCTCTTGATTAAATACTACTCTCGAGGGGGAGGGAGAGTGGAGAACTGGAGATTGGAGAACTGGATTCCGGACTCTGGACACTGAAGATGCACTAATTAACCTAATTAGGTCTGAGGCCCTGAACGCTTGAGCCTGTATGAGATTCTGAACTTCTGATATTCTGATGTCTGAGCCTTGACTCCTGGGCCCCAGAGACTGGAAACTAAGGTCTGAGGACTGACTGCCTGAGGCTATGTATACCTCTGGTCTGGTATACCTCTGGTCTGAGCGGCTCTGATAAGTCTCTAGCCTTGAGCGGGCTTGAGGTCACCGTCAGTTTGTCAGACGTCAGGCCACCACAAATCATCACGACGAAGTCGACTTATTTATTTAAAAAAAAGAAAAAAGAAGTGTTGCAACTTGCAAGTCACTCAGTCACAGTCACAGACCACAGTAAATATTATTGTTGCACTGTCACAGACTCACTGTGTCAGTGGGTCACCCTGCCCAGTGTAACTTTTATTTTCTATAAATTAAAGTTAAATTAAAAAACAACATATGTAGCACACTTTTCACTTTTGCCAAGCAGAGATACATCAGCAGAGGTTTTATTGGTCTAATTCTAAGTTCTGGGGTATATATGCTCAGAAAATGCCTGAGATTTAAATTTAATGAAATAAAAATTTAAAAATAAATGTTGAAAGTCTGAAATTTAAAAAAAAACAATGCGCATGTGTAGTTTTTTATAACATCTTTACCTCTTGTATTCATAAACAATATATTTTCTCTATTATTACTGTAAACGAATCCTTTCTTCTGTTATAATAGCTATAGCAAACTTCCTCTCGCACATTTTTAGCAGTCTAACATTGGACTCTTAATCAAGGAACCAAAATGAACGCTCAAATGGAGGCCAAAATGCTGTCAGGGACACCAAGTGCTGGTAGTAAAGGAAGCAAAGGAACTTCACATTCTGACACGCAATCTAATACCAATCTTTCCTCACCGCACACTGAATCCTTTATATCATCTGATACGGACTCTATCGTCAATGTAGCGCATGCAGATATGGGGATGAAACACACTAAGAAGTCCAGAGGTATTACTATGCCCGGCAATGCTGCTAGCAGGAAAGAGTGGAAGAAACGTACGATTGGATTGGTTGTTCTGGCGATTCTGATTTCCTGTACTGTAGCGTTTATAGTTGTCGCTCAGAAACGATCGTCGGGCGAGCCAAACAGCGGTATGTACGGGGCTATTTTCATCATATCATCCGTAGATGTAGTTACAGCAGTGGTATTTAGAGCTCTATATGTGTCATATACACATGTACAAAAATGAGGTCCTATGCCAGTGTTTGTGAGCTCCTTTTATACATATTTATATAT
>NW_014039781.1:26448-27617 GCF_001186125.1 Sphaeroforma arctica JP610 | reverse complement strand
TATATATATAAATGCAATAAATGCAAATACATATACATATGTACACAATATATCCTCCATACATGTATATCCCTACGCTAACACATGTACCGAAACTGTAAGATCCATTCAATAACACTAGTCCATAGTTAGGACACATGCCTGATTCAGTCAACGGCAGTGCCGTGTCTATTGAAAAGACCTATGTGTTTGATATCCACAATGTGTGGCAGCTAGCGATGCGGCAGGGAAGTTATGTAGTTTAATATCTGTATGTATATGTATGCGTAAGTACATTAACATGTACAATACTTATGCTGAAAGTACATTACCGTGTTACATACTACCATACTATTGCAGGGGACTTGACAGACGGATGTGAAGAAGTGGGCGGAGACTTGTCCGAGAATTGCGGTGTAAGTGCGCATATCAACACCCAAACCCTACATGTTTGCGTACATGTTTGTGCGCGCGAATATCACGTACGTGTATGGTATGCACACTGATTGACCGTATTCGCCAGCGTAAATGTCAAGTGTATATTTCTGAATGAATCTACATGCATCTATACAAGCTTGTGACCAAATGCTTGCACTTCTTTCGCAATTGCAAACCTTGACGGGTGATGGAGGGGGGGGGGTTTCTTGGAGTTTTGTGGTTGTTAATGGTTTTTGGTTCTGGTGATATGCAGATGTATAAATGACGAGATCTTCTAGTCGTGTCTGTACGTACGCAGGCGGTTCTTTTGCGTTTGTTCTTGTTGTGTGTGGGAGTGCACGGTGTGTCCGGTTATCAGAGTATATGCACACATATGTGCAAATGGGGTTGAGAATTAAGCACCTGCACTCATGTGCATCGGTTTACTGGTTATCCACCATGAATATGTGCATGTAAATGTAGCAACTGTATTTAAAGATATGTGGGTGCGTTTGCATGGCTCATATGTATCAACATGTATTGAATTGAAGGTCCCACATACTTACTACCAGTGCAGTTGTATTTTGTATACGCTCGCATCGGGGCGCGTTTGTGATTGAGAGGTGTGATTTTGTCCTTATATATCCGCGTGCTATTTACTTTACAGTGCGGCCTATTGACAAGCATGTCTCCATCGCAATACGAAATATATATATATATATATATATATATATATATATATATGCGCGTGTGTATGTGTGTTGTGTGTGTGT
>NW_014039781.1:23721-25946 GCF_001186125.1 Sphaeroforma arctica JP610 | reverse complement strand
TATGCGCGTGTGTATGTGTGTTTGTGTGTGTGTACTAGTGCGCACATCAATCGATAGTGACAGGTGGTGCAAGCCATATGTAGTGGTTTTGTAATAAGAAATCTTCTCAAATACTATTGTCTTTGTTTAGTTTTCTGTCTTCTATTCCAACGCAGGGTGGTATGACAATAATCCATAGGAAGTTCAAAGTAAATTTGTTAGTTGTAATGCTTTATTTTAATTTGTTGTTATGCTTTATTCTTGATTTTTAACGCAGGGTTGTACACCATTCTACGGCGGTAGCACTGTCTATGTGCGCCAAGTGACGGGTGCACTCGACTTCGACGGTACCTACACAGACAACCACGTATGTACCGAACACGTCTATCATGACAATGAAAGTTGTATAGCAAGTTTGTATATTTATCATATAAATGAAAGTACCAAAAACTTTATTTAGCAGGTTTGTATATTTATCATAGAAATAGAGGTACCAAAACGTGTTTATCAAGAAACCTACAGTAGTAAAGCAGGTTTGTATATTTATCATAGAAATGAAAGTACCAATGTAAAAAAAAACATGAGAATATATGTAGTATAGCACGTTTGCATAGTTGTGTAGATTTTTGCCTGTATATATGCATGCTCGTGATTTGGCTGTCTGTTACTGATGGCAACGATATTCCTTGATACACAGGTGTATTTCAACCATGGGCAAGGGGGTGTGCTGCACTTGGAATATGTCGCTGCGCCTGCTTCAACAATCAAAGGCACTTTCCGTAACAATTCGGCGACAGGTATGTGATCTGGTGAATTATTATTTGAGAAGATGCAAACTTGTAGTCTACTTCTCTAATTAAGGTATAAAGTGGTCTTCAAATACGTATGCATGGGCCAGAGATTGTGTTAGTGAAGATTGAGATTTCCTAATGCAGATACGTGTATTAGTAAAAGTATGTGCTTGCTGGTCAATAAATGCGTATGCTTGATTCAGAGAACATGCCGGTTTAATTATTGATCGAAATGGACGTTTCAAATTTACGTTTTTATTTAACGTATATGCTGGTCAGTGAGCACACATATTTGAGCCGGAGTGTTGTATATACAAATAGAGACGACATATTTTTATGTATTAAATACTGATGTACATCAAGGGTCGTAAACGATGAAAGCAGGAGGTATCTATCTAGAGCTCAGTTTGGATCTTATACCTATATCCTTTCGCATTATTTAAAGAAGTATTTAAGCGTAGATCATCGATCCAGTGTTTGTTCAAACACGGACACACACATACATCTTCAAACAATTGCATAACACATGTATGCCTTCAATCGATACATTGATCTACAAATGTAGACACGCATATAGAGACGAGCTAACTTTTTATGTATGTTGCATGCGTTGTATCATATATAGTGGCTCGTTTTGATGCATGTTTTTCTATTCTTCTGTGGCACATAAAGAAACTTATGACATATTTGGTTTTGTCACCTAACAGCATTCACTTTTCATAAAAAAAATTATAATACAAGCACGACTTTTTATAAACACATGCAATCATGGCCATCTGCCAACATCCTTGGCTATTACTATCTATGTGACTCATACACATCCGCGTTCATACACATGTCGCTTTGTCATGGCCATCTACTGCATGTTCAGTATTCACACATATCTTGTACTAAACATACATACATACACATGTAGCTTTGTCATGGTCATCCACTGCATGTTCAGTATTCCCGCATATCTTGTACTAAACATGCATACATACACATATCTTGTACTAAACATACATACATACTGCATGTTCGGTATTCACACATATCTTGTACTAAACATACATACATACTGCATGTTCGGTATTCACACATATCTTGTACTAAACATACATGCATACACAGATCTTGTACTAAACATACATACATACTGCATGTTCAGTATTCACACATATCTTGTACTAAACATACATACATACTGCATGTTCAGTATTCACACATATCTTGTACTAAACATGCATACATACACAGAGGCCGGCGCAGTGTCTATTGCGGTGCAAGAGAGTGACACAACTGTGACCATTGATGGGTTATTTGAGGACAACAGTGCTATCGATCCCTTTGGTTTCTGTGGCACTCGTGGGGGTGCGCTCTCCATCAGACGAGTGGGCGACAACTCCATTATGACCATCACAGGTGAGTGTGTATAGTATTGTATTAACCAAGCTCATGTATGGTATAAAACAT
>NW_014039781.1:7937-19182 GCF_001186125.1 Sphaeroforma arctica JP610 | reverse complement strand
TATATACATATATATACATATATATATATATATATATAATATATGTTTGTATGTATGTATGTATGTATGTATGTATGTATGTCTGCATGTATGTATATATGCATTTTTGTATGTGTGTATGTGTGTATGTATGTATGAATGTATGTATGTATGTATGTATGTATGTATGTATGTATGTTGGTATATATGTAGGTATGTATATATGTATGTATGTATGTATGAATGTATGCATGTATGTATGTATGTATGTATGTATGTATGTGTGTATGTATGTATGTATGTATGTATGTATGTATGTATGTATGTATGTATGTATGTATTTTTGTGTGTATGTGTGTGTGTATGTTTGTATTTTTGGATGTATGTATGTATGTGTGTATATATGTATGTATGCATGTATGAATGTGTATGTATGTATGCATGTATGTAGTTACATATGTATGTATGTATATACATAAAAAACAGTGTGTATGAATATATAAATATATATTATATGTATATATATTGAAAACATTATGTATCCATATATATATGAATGAATGGATGAATGTTTGTCATGTATCTACCTATTTATGTACATATGCACATATATTGCGAATCGACCGGTTTGGCGATCGAGTATTGGGTGTTTGAATTTATACTCAAATAGATATGCAAAGCGGAGCTACGACAACATCGGCGGTAGTCTTTTATTTTATTTTTGACACTGTGATAGCAGTTGTTACTACACATAAAGTTTCAGTCCTCGAAATTGGTGAAAAACATTTCAGTCCTCGAAAGTGGTGAAAAACAGGGTTTCCATACACTGTAGTAGTTCCTATATACCTGAAGTATGGTATTGTTCCCACTGCAACAGTTTCCGAGACACAACTAAGTAGGTGAGAAGGAGATCCACTCAACGCACCCATCATGCAATGCTCCCGAATTCTTGTTTCCGCTCTTTCTCTCATCTGGTAGTTTAGTTCAAACTAATTGGTGCGGTGTATTTTGGAGAGGTGTGTGTGTGCTGTTCCGACTAATTCGATGTGGTGTGGCCTAAGGGTTGTGTGTTGTTCAGACTAATTCGGTGTGTGGGAATTAGTTCGCACTAGTTCATTTCAATTCGCAGTGTGCTAGTTTACAAATCTGGCCCATCCTAAAAAAGTGTGTGTATTTTGAAATAATTCAGTGTGATGTGATCCGACGTCAGGAAGTTATGTATCAGAAACGTTCTACCAGTCCGGCACTATGAAGCTATAATTTGCGACAAAAGCTTACAACGGACGTCATATTCGAAATAAACGGTCCTTGCCCCGTGTATACGACGTCAACGTCCTACTGTATTGAGATTTTCAGATTTTCACCGCCTCGCATTGTCCCTCCATAAAACAAGTGGTACCGAACTTGCAACGCCCCCTTGCGACGACACACCAGCGCCAGCGTCCATTGAGTTCCACTGGTGTTCTCACTTCCGCTCACTGCGGATGATGAACTGTGCCCTTCCCATTAAGTGACTTGTATATACATGGGCTATTATACTCGCTGATACACGGGCATCTGGGCATGGCGTTCACCAATGCGCTGGATAGGAAGCACACCCAAGCAAGTACGCACCCTTACCCTTAGTTTACGTGTACACAATACATGTGTACGTACATTTGTAAGCGTCACCATGGCTAGCTGCAAGCGAGCAACCAGCTCATATAACGCCAACCCAACGAGTGCATACGAACCTATGTCTCGCCTAAGAAGCCAGCCTGAACATGCACACGGCCTATAGACAAGCATGCATACACCGCATGAACAGAACTTGTGCAGGTTCCATGCACCTGAATGTATACCCAGTTCAGCTCCCGCAGCATAGTCGGACTCAGCCACGCCTACCGGCGCCAATCCAGCAGTGCCACACGCCCAGAGACGACGCCAATTTGCACCCCTTCAGGCATCGAATACAGAGCGACTTGATACACAGCGTGTCTGTGTCTACAGTACATACACAGCGTACCTGTTTGCTCAATATATGTAGGTATATACAGCGTACCTGTTTGCTCAATATATGTAGGTATATACAGCGTACCTGTTTGCTCAATATATGTAGGTATATACAGCGTGTCTGTGTCTACAGTACATACACAGCGTACCTGATTGCTCAATATATGTAGGTATATACAGCGTGTCTGTGTCTACAGTACATACACAGCGTACCTGTTTGCTCAATATATGTTTTAGGGGTTTAACCATTGTGTGCTAGTATACATTAATATGCATCTCATACGTTGGCGTGTTCAGCCACCACCTTCACCACCAACCCTGCACGTTCACTCGCCCACATGCGACGCAGGTGTGCGCTAACCTCCGCATCGGTTAAGAAGTCAGCCTTAGCTGACATAAGCATGGAACATACCCTCTCCTCAGCTTCATCCAGGGACCGTAAAAGAGCATCGCTGATGAGATCAGACCTCAGATAAGACATTTCGTCTAGGATAATTTCTCTAGTTTGACTGGAGATGTTTATTTCCATTAAAGGCTCTGTTTGTGATAGGGGCAATGAAGGGTTGAATTAGGAAAAGTGAGAAAACTATGAACGACCGACGATCAAGCAATATCTACATCTATGTATATGTATATACATACATGTATATATATATATAATATTTATTTTATTAAGTATATATATTAAATAGAATACATATATATATATATATATACACACACACACACACACACACACATATATATATGTATATATATAAATATATATATATTTATATATATAAATATTAATGTATTAATACTGATTTACTTGTTCGAAAACCCACACGTTCAGATGCATAATAATATATACAAATGAGTATAATTTGCCTGAACATTCTCGTCCGCAGTCGTGCTGTATTCAACACATTGGCGATGATGCAGTGAGATTAGCTCCATGTTCATATTTATATAACCTCCACAAGACAGACATCGAAATGCATACCGACACATGCTAATCCATAAATGCTCTCAACTACACAGATTAGATGAGTAATAGTACAGATAAATATATATGCATAAATACATGCCTGGATCAGAAATGTGGCGTTCGATAAGCGCCTGAACCATCGCGGCCACGGTTGCGCTATGTATACCA
The DNA here is from genome assembly GCF_001186125.1 of Sphaeroforma arctica JP610. Classification (NCBI taxonomy): domain Eukaryota; class Ichthyosporea; order Ichthyophonida; genus Sphaeroforma; species Sphaeroforma arctica. Next base: position 16,073 of record NW_014039781.1, on the reverse strand, counting down.
TGTCCTGATCCAGCATGGTTCGTGACACTGCTCAGAGCATTCCTGACATTTAACATGCCTTTCAAAAATATCACATTTTCTGTACAATACATCTTGGTACAGCTCTCCGTGAACTTTTCCGACAAGTATGGATCGGATAGTACATCGTCGAACCCTCTGAGGTATAGCATGTGATTTGCGAGTTTAGTTTTTCAGGTTTAGTACAAATGTCGATGGTTAACAGTGGGGGCGCTATCGGCTAGCTTTGTGGACGAATAAAGAAAGGTAAACTAAACGGCAAAGCAAATGTAAATTGATATATGATATTTCTTTGTCTGATGCAATGTACCTTGGAAAAAGCTCAAATTCCCTTACCTGGACCCAAGTTCATCGGCTATACCCCACAAATCCAATCCTCCCAAGAAGGACGCGCGTAATTTTCGCCCCGTTATCTTCACCAAAGCGGGACCCAATATCTCGAGCCAGATGACAAATAGCGTAGCAGGCGTCATAAAAAAAAAGGACAACACAGCAATTATATCCAGGCGTCCGAGAATACCCTCGTATATTAGCTGAAACGAGAACATGCCGAGAACCATCGCACCAATACGCAATGTGCTGTAATGGGCAAGACAATAAAGGGAGTATGAGAGGTGTGTGGAAGTTCACCGGAAAGTATATCTGTGATACATTATGTGTGTATACTGGGAAGGGTTGACATAAATTGACTTCAATATACAGATATGTACATACACGTATATACGCATATACCTATACACACACACACACACATATATATATATATGCACACACACACACACACACACACATATATATATATACATATACAAATAGACAAGCAGAAGTATAAGTATAAGTACAAGTACACATATATGTATAAATACATACTTAATTACATATGTTCATATATAATACATGTATACATAATTTTTTATGTTCATATAATATATATTGATATACATACATATGCATACAAACATACATATGCATACATACATATGAGTACATACATATACATATATATAGATATATAAATATATATAGATATATACATAGATACACAGATATAGATAAGAATATTATGAACGATTGACCTAGTCTCTATAATGTATACGCTAGTAAATAGCTCTGGCTTCGGCAACACAACTTTGCTCGTTCTAGCATATATCTGGTACGAAACAGAGTACTGTACATGCGAAAGAATACCTACATAACTGGAAGCCACACGCAAGAGAACAATGTTGCACAAATTTCTACAAAAGGACGCTAACTATTGCCCGATTTTTATATGCGATGAAAATTTTCCCGTCTTGTTTCGAACATACGAGGTTATATCAGTAGACATTTGTACCTTCATATATATAGGAACGAATAAGGCTATAGTTGTGCACACACACACACACACAAACATACATACACACACACATATATATATATACATTTGATTCCGACTAAAGAAACAAGAGCTCTCACCTGCTAAAGTCCACAAGAATCGAGGAAATACGCTTGATTTTCCAGAAGTAGAACCCGCACTCGGCGAAGAAGAATACATACGCGCCAAAAATTGGCCAGTATAACTATATATCGAAGTGAGTTGACAGAGTATGTCAGAAAAAACCGTGTGAAAAGAAAGATGTGCGAAATTAAAAAAACGGGGAATCGCGAATGATAATAAAAATATATCACAAAAACAAAACAATGCAATGCCCTTCCAGACAAGTATATACCTCTCCTACATATATATATAAATACACATATATATGTGTGTATGTTTATGTCCATGGATATATGTATATTTATATATATACATATATATATATTAGTATGATTTATACATATATATGTATAATTGTATATAAACGTATATAAACGTATATAGATATATATAGATATAGATATGTACATGTATGTATCAATATAAATATTAAGCATACTATAATATAATATGATATACATAATATTACATATAATATATATAATATTACATAATATATATATATATATATATATCTGCGTGTGCATGTGTGTACCTACATATGCATACATACTTACATATATAGATAGAAATTTGTGCGTGTATGCATGTATGCACGGGCACAAACAAAAACACACACTCACACATATAATATATATACGTATATATATATATATATTTATACAATATGAATAAATATTATGTATGTATGTTTGTATGCATATATGTAATAGACATATACATACTATATAGTAAACACACAGACACACACACACATACACACACACATATATTAAGTATGTATTAATGTAAACATATACATATATATATATGTGTGTATATACTCACATGTATATGCATACATTACTATGTATATGTATACATATATACACATACACCCACACACACACACCCACATATATATATATATGCATGTAAACATACATTCTGTTTTTACACATGTATAGGTATATGTATGTAAATAAATCCAGAATATATATATATATATATATGTATACATACATATACATATACATATATAGATGTATATATCTATAATAATTATATACATACATACATATATATATCTTTGTACATTTGTGCACACATATATACATAGATATACTTACACATACATATCAATATAGCAACATACATAATATATACATATATAAGTAAAAAAATACTTAGATAAATATGTATATATATTCATGGATATATAAGTCTATATATGTATATATATATATATATAAGCATACATGGATATATATAAATATATATATATAAGCATATTTGGATATAGATATATATATAAGCATATTTGGATATAGATATAGTTATATATGAATTTATACCGCAAAAGGGTATAATATGTATATATACACAAGTAAATGCAAATTTTGTTACATGTCACAACTTTGTATCTGGAAATAGGACACGCACACTAACCTGGGAGAAAGACAAGCCTTTCCTGCACAAATCTAGGATCATCGTCGGGGTAGTTGCTACCATCATAAGGGGGACGTGGTAAATCAGACCAAAGCAATAGGATGCATGTATGTCGTTGCAAATCCATATCTTGTAAATTATTCTCTGCACAAACAAAAATTTTAAAATTATAGTGCATAAGTAAAAATATCGACTTCTTCAATTCAGGCTCATCAAACTGCAACACGTGGCGTTACCCACTCCGTTGTCTCTGATGGTCGGACTTGTAATATAACGGGAAGGTATTTCTTTTCCATGGCATGTACTCTATAAAGCATACAAAAACCCGTTGTAACATTGTATTCTATATCCACAGCCTTGCCAGCAATATATGAACAACCTTGACAGCACTATATACCTATCTCAGCACTGTACATATGCAAAACAGTTCTATTAGAACAAAATTCACACACCAATCTCAATGTCACGGCGGAGGTCACCATGAGCATCCCGGCGATAGAGCCATGTATGGCGAGGGTCATAAAGATTTTGTAGAGGTCGGAGCCGGGCGGTATTGAGAGCTTATCGTAAACTACCATCACAGCCATAAATCTAATTATCAGAGCAGCATACGTGCACACCATAACTTGCACTATGAATTGTATGTTGCGCGTTCTTATCTCGTTTTCATTCCGATTATATACTACGGCAACAGTCACGGTAACAGCTGCCAACAGTAGAAAGCTGTACACACAATACACACACGGCAGAATGATGTCGCTGCCCCTGAATGGGTTCTGAGTAGCGTCCTCGCCGATAACATGATATACAGAAAGTATCAGAATCCACGCAGCCGCAAAGACAATTAAATCTGCCATAGATGTGACAACCCACAATGGCATACGTAAGGAGAGTGATCGCCTTTCATCGACAATTGTATTCGCAGCTGACTTGGACGACTTGCTCGGAGTCTCACCTCCACTCCTGATATACAAGTATATTTGTGAGATTGTAGGCATCGAAATGCGTCGAGTTATTCGCGCTGGTTGCTTGGCAAAAGGTGAAAGAGACCAAATCGGTGAATTGCTTGACAAAGTGCCTCACTGATATATTTAAACAAATAGTAATCACACTGAAAACCTGTGTAACCATGATAGCTATTGAATATGTTACAAGTATAAATGGGTAAAAGAAAATGCCTATCGTCGTCGCATTAGAACAAATACAGTATGGGATTCAAAATACAAAGCCAGCGACAATTTTGCCCAAAAAAAGGTACTGATTTATAGCATCCATACTTGTTCAAGCGAACGATGGAGACAGAGACGCTAATTGCATACACTAAAGCGCAGTCATTCCTCGACTGAGGGCGTATAATGCCAATATCTCCATCTATATCAACAACTACCAATGCGGCGAAAAGATTGACTTCTCTCAGTTATCATTTCGATCACCAAGATCGCAGCACAGACTACATATTTGTCCTTCGCTATTTTTCTGTAATTTCTGTTATCAGTATGCATGAAGCGTATATGTATCAGATCAAAACTGTGTGTACATCTTAACACAGCATAGTCAGTATCTATTAACTACATTCATGCACATGATAATCTACATAAATTGATAGTAAAATATATAAATTTACTTGTATAACAATTATCTATGGTGTCGTATATACAAAGGATATTGAAATAGCATCAAATTTCGCTTACCTGATCATTTGCGGATCAGCACTATGATATGATCTTGACAATTGACAATGATGATTTATCCTGGCCGAGGATTCGAGGGTAGATATACTTATTGTCGAGTCTGCATCAGGTACATCACCTTTTCCGAAGAGGATTCTCGATACTGCTTTAGGTTGCATTGACTTCATTGTCGAGATTTCGATTTTCTCTGAATTCATAGCGGTATGAGTACCTTCGTTCTGAACTGATCAGATATTGCTATTACCAAATGTATTTTAATAACTACGTGTTAAAGAACAAAAACTGATAGTATAATGCGTATATATTTGTTACATATGCAGGCTTGTCCTGTTTCTTTCTCTCTTTTCTTTCAAATATATATGTGTGGCGACTTGCGTGATCAATTTCATACGAAACAACGGGTATACGGCCCTACGTCCTACGATGCTACACGATAATGCAGTGGTCACTCTCTAGCTATTAGACCCGTCTTTGTAGGCATTTCTCCCAAGTATTTATTAACATATTTTTAGTTTTCTCTGTTACCCTCACTTTTTGCCCTCGTAAGTAGAACATTTTATATTTTATATTTTAAAAATCAAGACAAAACAAATAACAAAACAATATGCACTTTTTCAAAAAAATATAGTATTTGTTCACGCATGTATGATTGTATAGTGTACGGTGGCCGACTTGGCCGTGGCCCGTGGGGTCTGTGGGCCGTGGCCCAGGGCCCTCTGTTGTTCATGTATTTTTAATGGTTTGTCATTTCTGGTCTGTTTAAAAAAAATACCCTGTGCCATGGAATGGAGCGAGCATTAAAATAAATTTTAAAGTATCGACAAAAATATGCATAGCCTTCTAAAAATATATTCAAATTAGACACAGAAGGCTATGAAATATGTTCCATTAGGAGGCTATGAAAAATAGGTTAACCAATGAGGTCAGGTATGTTTTTTTAGAAATATATATTGATCACACTGCCTTATAGGCTTCAACTCTTATTGTTTTAAAAAGAAAAACTTTAGCCTTTTATTTAAAAAATATATATATAAAGCCATTTTATTTAGCTTTACTACTTTAGGTCTCCCTTGCTTCAATGCACGATCCATCAGACCATCACACCAAGTTTATTTGGGATTTCATTTTCGTGTCTGTCACTAAGCTCAATAAGTTATAGGGGTACGGAATATAAGTTCCAACTTTAATGTTAACTTTGATTTTTAAAAGTTATAGCTTTTATTTAGGACAAATCAACCACAAAGTTATTTTGGAAACTGCACTCAAAAAGCTGTCCGATCGTTGAAAATTTTAGGCCACGAAATTGATAATAGGTAATCAAAAGAGATTGAGCGTTTCAGTTGTGAAGACTGTCACCTGAGTGACCTGGAAAATGCACCTATCATTTATGGAAGTGTACTATCGAGATATAAAAGCTACAACTTTAATGTTTATTCGAGGCATAATAAAAGCAACTTTTAACGCATTGAGCTTAGGTCTGTCGTCCATTTCTCATTTCTCATTTCTCATTTCTCATTTCTGGCCTTATTTATGTACACATACTTTTAAAAAAAACCCCCCAAAAAACAAGAACAAAATACAATACAAAACAGAGTCTACTCAACTCTATTTCACACTCTATTTACAGTCGTCACTCGTCACTCCTCAGACGACCTCACTGGTGACTCTGGTCTACATACACTCTCAATCTCACTCTCTCTCTACTCTCTCTATTTTTGAATAAATACTATTAACATACTCCCATCTCTCTATCTCTACAGTCTACTACTATGCTACTCTACAGTCTGAGGCTATGTACAGTTCTACACACTACAGTCTACACTCTACCTCCATGTAGTCTACACTCTACTGTCTACACTCTACTGTCTACACTCTACAGTCTACACTACACTAAAAGTAAACAGTAAACACACTATGTATGTAGAGTCTCTACTACGAGTGAGTCTACAGTCCGCTCTGCAGGCTACACTCTACATTCTAATAAAATTTCCAATTCTATCTCTCTCTCTCTCTATCGCTCTACACTCTAGAGTAGAAAGAGTAGGAGAGAGAGTCATGTCCATGAAGGTAAATTCAGAAGTCTACTTTTGAAAAAAAAAGGTTTACTAAAACCCTAAAAAAGATGATTTAAAAAAGTAAATATTTAAAAAAAATTAGTAATACATATGAACTCTATTAAAATACGTAGCCCCCTTACCCCTACATTCCTACATTTAGTCATACAGGCTACTACAAAACGAAAAAAAAGCGAGTCAGGACTCAGGAGGTATTTACATAGAAAACACCCTAAATTCTGGAAGGCGGCTACTCTAGACTCTCTAGTAGAGAGTAGGCCATAGCCGGCCCATAGAGGGGCCGGGGGCGCGGGGGGGTCAGTCGGTCAGACGGTCAGTATTCAGTATTTATTTTATTTTTTGCACAAAACAAAGTTGCTCCTAACTCGAGCGCGCCGTATCTGACTATCCTCCAGCCCCTCCTACATAACCCCAGATTTCCCCCAGAGAGTGACCACTGACTCAGTCACTGATCAGAGACTGAGTTGTTCTCCCTTTTATAAAATACATTTACACTTTTCTCTATTATGTCTGTACTACTAGCATGGAGAGTACGTAGTAGTAGTAGTAGAGAGAGAAAGATGAGAGGGTCATGAAAAATAAGAAAACCTCCAGATAATTTTAATTCGGGTGTGCACTGTTAGACTGTCAATTATAAGAGCTTAGAATAAGTGCTTCATTGTGTTGCCGGCTCAAAGCATTTTTACTGAGAATTATTTCTGTCATGACTAATTCATGAACAGGGGAAAACACCTTATGTAGGAAAAACCCATTTACATTTTATGTTGTAGTTTATGTTGTCCAATACAAGCTTCGCATGGTTTTACTACGCTTTTATTGGACCTTCATTGGTGACCCGGCCTTGCTCCCTCAGACTTCTTCAGAGGTTCAGAATTTCATATATATATATATAATGTAATGTGCTCAGGATATACTCAGTAGTTTGGTGGAAAAATAGGTGCAGAGTATACCGTATACTCTTGACACCAAAAACCTCTTTATTTTAGTTCAGTAAATATGAAGTTAATCCTTCGAACACTGATGTCAGCCTATTTAAAAGCCTATCCTGTGTCACATAATTCCAAGGACTTAACTCATCTCACTACTCTCTGGGATTTGGATATCCAGTTGGTACCAACCATATCTCACCTAATTGGAATACTTACTCCTACCTTACTCATTGGTCAGGATAAGGTTGTCAACCATATGGTTGTGCAGCAGTCTTCTGACACGGTGTCGATTACTGAGTCTGACATGTCAGTCGTCATAATTCCCTTCTGTCATATTCATATAAATAGTTGGAGTATACTGACTCCGCAATACTCCTTGCCAGGCAAGCACATAACAATAATTAGATATTATTTAAATATATATATATATATATATATATATATAGTAGTACGTAACTTTAAACTTAAATTAAATTAATTAAGTAAAATAAGTAGGTGTAGTACTAACTTAACTAAGA
>NW_014039781.1:3090-7917 GCF_001186125.1 Sphaeroforma arctica JP610 | reverse complement strand
CCTTTACCTTCTTCTACGTATTACTATACTAATAATTAAGGTTAGGTAGGTATACTACGTACCGTACCGACTAACTACCTTCTCCGACGACGACGACACACTAAAATAATATATATATTAATATATATATATATATATATATATATATAGTAATGGACCCTTTTTAAAATAAAATTAATATTGAAAAATATGGATGGTACAACTTTACAAGAGCCTAAGAGGTCCACATTTTGTGTTTTTTGAGTATTAAATATTAAAGGGTTTTGTTTTAAAACGAACCAATGAGAAGTAATCCTTAAAATCGATAGCGCGAGGGGTTTTTATTTTCGGGGGAATAAACCAGAAATGGACTAAACTGTCCGGGAAAAAAAGGCTGTCCATGGTATTATGACCTGTTTTTGAGTCTGTCCATGTGTCCCATTCGAAAAAGACCTGTTGTCCACTGTTAAATTGAAAATCGCCTGGTACAAATTGACGCAAACCATTTGACCATTTCAAGATTGATGCCTGTCCGTTTGTTTGGTCCATATGATGCCCTTTATCCGGCTGTCCGTAAATGGAAATGGTTGTCCGGACAGGACTTTTCTTGTCCGTTTAACAACCCTGGAATAAACCCACAAATGAACAATATAACTTACTCCAACACTCCCCACCAAATTGAAGCTTACTATTCTCGACGCCATAGCGGTGATAACTGATAAAAGTAGGTGGTGTCTGTAGTTATGTACCTAAAAATCATTCTTTCAAGTGTAGACTGTAGAGTGTAGAGTCCCTATTTCTATTATGTATTGAAGACAAAATCTGTCTGGAACACCTTTTCCCCATTCGGAGGCCCCTCTCCAAAATAAAAAGGGTTATAATTCGGAAAAAACTGATGTCATTTTTTATTGTTTTATTTAAACCCCCCCCCCCCCCCCCATATAATTCGGAAGTTATTGTTGTCCATATTACATAATTTTTTAGACTATGCACGTATGTGTGAGATTGAGTGTGTTATAGTATGCGTGAATGCGTCTGTATGTATGAGTATTTGCGAGTGAGTGGACATGTATACTCGTGTGTGAGTGAGTGGTTACGTGAGAGTGAGAATGAATGAGTGAGCGTGTGTGGGTGAGCGTGTGTATGTGTGAGCGTGTGACTGAGCAACAATGCGTATTTGTGTGTATGTGATGAATTAATGTGAGGGAGGGAAGGGGGAGATCCCTCAAGACATTATCTACTTTAATTTTAAAAAGCAAAACCTAATAGTATATAATGGGGTCCTTTATGATTCTTTTTGGACGTGTGTACACGTGAGAGAGAGTGTGTGAGGGAGTGAGTGAGCGAGTGTTAGTGAGTGAGAAAGTGAGCTAAAGGCTATGAGCGTGTGTGTGTGTGTGTCTCTCTCTCTGTGTGTGTATGTATGTGTGTGTATGGGCGTGTGTATGTGTATGTATGTGTGTGTGTGTGCATATATATATGTGTGTGTGTATGTGTGTGACACGTGTACATGTGTGTACACACGTGTAGACGTTTGTATCAGTCAGCGCGTACGAGTGAACTGGTTTTTTTATTGAGCGAGTGTGAGTGAGTGAGTGAACGTTTGTGCCAGTATGCATAGATGCGTGTGTATGTATGAGTTTTGTGAATGAATGAGCATGTGTGTGAGTGAGCTTGTGTGTGGGGGTGGTCGTGTATGATTGAGCGTGTGTGCGTGAACAATAGTATGTATGTGTACACATGTGTTAAGTGAATTTTGGTGAGTGAGTTTGTATGAGTAGGTGTGTGTGGGTTAGTGTGTATGTGTGCGGGTGTATGGATGTGTGCTATAAGAGTTTGGTGTGAGGAGTGAGCGTATGTGTGAGCGTGTGTGCGAGAGTTTGTGAGTGAGTGAGAATGGGTGGGTTGAGTGAAGTGCGAGAGAGTCAGTCCCCGCGGCGTCCCAGCCGTGATTTATCTATTCCGATGTTACATAAATAACATCGTTTTTTTATTAAAATGCTTATACATAGCTTTAACTTTCAAAAGGGATATGTATGTCTCAAAACTTAAATTTTGTTTTGAATAAAAAAACAGATAAACTCGGTATGTACTCTATATGAAGTGTACATATTATGTAAATAAATACATACAAATGGATGTACAATTTGTTAAATGTTTTTAAAAAATAAAATAGAACTATGTACATAAATCCAAGCATATTTTTGTTTAAAAAAAAATGAAGTTGTATCATGTATGTATGTATGTAGATATAAAAATGCAAAGGAATTTATGTACATACATAGTGAACATACCAGAGATAATATCCCGCTCGGTACTCAGAGCTTTTAGTTCCATACCTGCGCGAGGTTATTATTAACTTTTATTGTGTAAAAATGTTTACAATCCACATTTGCATTGTATTTACTAATGTACTGGCTCAGATGCGAGAAGACAGCTCAATAGTTATAAAGATGAGTTGTTGCAAACTACCAAGGCGGGTATATCAACACACTGGTACAACTTTCTATCAGAAGAAAGATTGGTTCGTGAGTGCGAGTGCACATCGAGATTGGCATTAAAAAGGGGAGGTTACACACAAAGATTTTTCACCTGCACGGCTGAATGTCTATCCGAGCAACGAGACGATGTCAAACCCGATGATAGACGTCGACTAAACCTCATCAACAAACCACACCACACAAAAATGCTTCAGCACCGCAAAAAATGGCATTCGGAATCAATGATCGCAATTTTAAAACACCTACTGTTGTTGTATTCGCCACTTCAGAGTTTGTAATGAAACTGAGAATAGCTTAATCGTATGAATATTCTAGAATATTCTAGCGCAAGCTTTTATACATGGACTAGTAAGCCTCTATGATTCGTTGTAATATCATCCTCTCGTCCCCCCATATACTACAAAGGCTCACCTTCACCTTCTACACAAAATACACTAGTAGATATCCTAGCCTTTGATTTGTCTACTGTTAGATAATCTCTAGAGGCAACTGGATCGGAAGGAGATGGGGAGAAGAGGGATCTCCTTGATAATCGTTCGCAATTGCGTCTCGTATTGAGGTGTATTTGGCATTTCTATGCTGTCACAATGTGAGTAGAATCAATTTATCACTTTACAGTTATGGAAGCGTGAACGGTTATTCAGCAATGGTTTCAATTACCATACCTAGGTATATTCTTAATTAGCGTGTACCAGATTATTTGCTATGTGGTACGTATGAACTATGAACTTGTACTAACATTTACCGACAACATTTTCTCCAGCCTTATCATATCACCAATAGGGCAGTACTTAATTTTCGGGGAGATTAAAATGTCCCGCATTATAATAATGTAACCGCGTGAACACTTGTTCATAAGTACAAAAATACTGCACAAAGGGTTGGAAGACCGGCATCCACGACACCCTTGTTGGCGATATTCCGTATTTCAGTATCATTGTCATGTGCATTCCATTGGCTAATGGCCGAGTTGCAATATTGGATGTGTAGGAAGTAATATATATAGAAATGGGTTTTAATTATTCTGGTATATTCCACCGAGCGATCTGAGCTTCTAGCATAGCCTTCTCCGTCCAATTGGTCTGTCCAACTATTTTCCGAATAGCTGGGGCCACATTAGCGGCGAAATTTGAAACTGAAGATGATAAGGACTGTTGCATTAGTACCATGCGACATTTGCAGTTAGAAGGCGGACCCTACAATTCACAATAGAGCTTTTCGCCCCGAATTTGGCTTTGCCCATAGTATACGTCATATACTCACATAGCAATGCTGGGTTCTAATATGCTTATAAATAGAATACTGCGTGAAGTACATTGAACATCACAACTAAATTGGTATAGTGCAATCATCGAAATGCGAGTGTCTGATATTCGCTCAATAGAGCAGTATGTCTGAATTGAGTCCTATATATATACCGAAACAGATTTCATGTTTCGAAGGTTCAATAGAGTTGTTATGTGCGGTTTCCTCGTATATATACTTGAGTGTATATGTTTCTAGCGCACATTCAAAATCTAAAAATAAATAGTACATGAGTGTCGAACCATGCTATGTGAGTGACATCAGCACAGATACCCGAAGATAATAAACGTAACAAATTACAATTTGTTAACAGAGGGCAAAAGGCTCAAGTAGGCGAATTCTATATGGAGATTCAAATAGATAAATATATAGTTGAATACATATCGGGCCTTGTCGAACGTAGTACAGATCGTATAACTAAAACAGACGATTTCTGGAAAGCTATCGGTAAACGTGTATTCTAGATTGCAACGAGGTTGCTTTGCCAGAATGTAACCATAAATCAAAAGGAACAGCGAATAACATAACGTAGTAACTCATATGTATGCACGCGAGCAACGCCCTATAAACAACATACCTGAAAGCAAGTAATACATGTGCACTATAATTAAGCATTGTCAAGCTCAGTTGTCAATGGAAATATATAAACATATAACTCGATGTATGTATGTGGCAATAGATTTTGAAATGATACATAAGAAAATATGTAAATACACACACACACACATACACACACACAAAAATATATATACATATACATATGATTATAATACATACTTGTGCATATGCAAATAATATATACATATGCATAATATATATATATATATATAAATAATATATAATGTACACACACACAAACACACACACGTACACACACACACACACACGCACACACACACACATATTTATATATATATGTATTGATATATATATATATGGCAAAAATAAGCAAAAATAATACATAGAAATATGTATAAATACACACGTACACACACACACATACACACACACACACACACACACACACACACACACACACACA
>NW_014039781.1:0-1910 GCF_001186125.1 Sphaeroforma arctica JP610 | reverse complement strand
CTCGGTCCCCTGCATTCAATCCAGCAATGTCGCATCTGGTGATAGGAGGCTTTGGAACCCAATCTTGACGTATTTTACCACCTTGCATACCGTCATTGGCCATGAAAAAAAAGCTCAGGATCTTTCGGTATATCCAAATAAATAATTGTGAACATCAACGTCATATAGTTGTATAAGTATTCAAGTGTTTCTAAACCCTGCAATCCCGTCTCTTACTGTGATGGATGTGATGTGCCTATGTGAGTCCACCACTGTCTTGACTTGGGCCTGGGCGTGCGTGTTGAATACGTCCAGTGTGTGTTGCGTTTCGGCATCTAGATTGAGGTGCTAAGACGAAGGTATACAGATGTAGGGTCATGTGAGTATATGTGCGCCTAAACAATTCGAACCCACTATAATAAGCGACAAGGAAGCAGAGAGTTTCGGGATTCGTGAGTAAGGACTTGTGAGAACTCAATAAAAGTCACATAGAGCGCCACGAAAGTACTGTTAATATTTTTTTTTGACAATAAACATAGACGGAATCATATGAATATATATGTGCTCACGACATGCGATACCTATGATTGGCCCATCTGCACACTGTCCGTAGGACATACACACACACACTCTCTCTCTCTCTCTTCTCTTTCTCTCTCTCTCCCACACACACACACACAAACACACATGTATGTGGTATGTGTAGATGTGTTCACGTATATGCGTGTGCATGCATGCGAGCGTGCATGTAGGTTTCGTTCGCGGGCAACCATGTAAATCTCTATACAGAAAATCTCCGCACATAGTGTATGCGTGTATGTGTATGACTGTACATCAATACAAGGACGAGTGTTTTTGGCACTGAATGAAAGTCTTCATATGTGAGCACGAATGCGGTTCTGGGTACGTAAGCAGTTGTGAGTGTTAGCATGTATGGATCTAGTTGTAGATTTGTACGTTTATAGGAGCGTCAGATACTTGAGAAGGAAGTGTTCTATATGAAAACGTACTCTGCGTATGTCTACGTTGAAGGAATATGAACATACTAACAGATACATAGAGATCAAATACACATGTAAAACAAACAGTTCCAGAACGAAGCCGAACTTCAAAATCAACTATGCCTATATGAAGACTTACAAAAACTTTTTCTCCGTAGCTTCCAATCATATACCTATAAGTACAAAACCTATTCACACCCGCGTGGATTAGGAAACACCGCATGCGTACAGAACCCCTTTCGTTCGGACAACTGAAGAAAATACATGCATACTCGTAACAACACACACTCTATTTGTACACTCCGACTTTGTACCTTCACACTCAAAGCATCCAGAAGATCATCTAGCGCCCACCCCAGCGCACTCACTATAGCTCTATCGTAAGCCCGCCCCAGATCCCCTTGCGGTAAAATAGGTGCATTGGGCCCTAGAATTCCAATTCGAGGTGCACCCGGGATTTGGGCTTGGCGGACATCCGTGGATGGGGCCGGCGAAGGGAGCGAGGCCGTAGCTGTACATGTACACATATCAACCAACTCACTCACAAGGGATGTGAACCACACGTACAAGCAATTACGTAGAGACCCTCGGTGACGACTGCCCACGAATACGACCGTCGATAAGCACTCCTGTATAAGTAGCGTAGCGTGAGATATGACAGGTAGTTGATTCATTGACAGTATACATCGGCAGCCTTGTGTAGGTGTAGGGGTAGTCAGCCAAGTCTCTTTGTGTGCGAGGCGAAACAAGTCGTGTATAGTAGGTTGAGATATGCGGGTATGCGTAAATGCATACACCTGAAAAAGTGTCCATACATACATGTATATAATATACAAATGTATGTATACACACCCACCACACATATACATTTTACACCAACCCACACACATACACAGCTACACACACACACACACACACACACACAACAAC
>NW_014039782.1:37873-43582 GCF_001186125.1 Sphaeroforma arctica JP610 | reverse complement strand
TATATTTATACATATACGTGTAAGTATATATATTTATGTACGTATTAAATTATGTATGTATGTACGTATTTATGCATGATATATATATGGATGGATGGATGTATGTATGGATCTATTTACTAATGTACATATGTATGAAAGTATTTATCTATTATGTATGGACATATATATATATATATATATATATGCATTTATATATATATATATGATAAAAAATATTTGTACTAGTGCACCATGTGTACAGTAATAAATGTTCGACGTTACTTGGACATCTTCTTTCGAGTGCTGTCACGTTCAAGCACACTCGACTGTTGGCAGAATCATCGATTCCGATGTGCATATGAGTAGTGGACCTCGAGTAAATCTTGAAGGCACAATAAAAGCATTGGTTTACTTGCTACGCTAAAGATTCTCTGTAATAAGATAGTTTACTGGATGTATTACATTTGATTTGATTCAAACGGCTGTTTAGGTACAATGACATACAAGGATGAACATACTGTCTATGGTAGTTCCTTATCCTGTTTTCGCATGTCTCATGCCACACTACACTTCCACACAGGCCAACTCCATCCAGCTTTGGCACAAGCAACGTCACACAAACAAGCGAGGCAGAGAGTCTGAACCAACCGGAAAGACAGACAACCACAGTACACACCACACACTGACTCAGATTGAAGTTCTGGGGCTGGAAAGTACGCATGTGAATGACGTGGCTATCCGACAATGCGACAGCGGGCGAAAGGCTTTACTATACACCGCTGGTAGCGACGGCTGTGTGCAGTGTGTGACGTATGATTCTGAGGTAATTTCAATTGCAGGCTATTTGTGTAGTGTGATTCACTTGTATGCATGAGGTGTTAGGTGCCGTCGTGGGCAGTTCGGTATTCCTATATCGATTAGCTGCTGCGCTGATCTTCAGTTGAGTATGGACAGTTTGGTTGGAAATCTATATTTAATCAATATTCATGTACACAGATGGCCGCAAGTAGATTTGCTATATGTATGGAAGGTACATGCGAGGGTTGTGTATTTGGTACATTTTGAAATATAACTGGGTTTATGATGTATCTAGACGTACACTATATTATTATTATATATATATATATATATGTATATGTATATATATATATATATATATATGTATATATGTGTGTGTGTGTATATATATATATATGTATATATATATATGTATGTATGTATATGTATATATGTATATATATATATATGTATATATATATATATATATATTTATATGCGTGTGTATATATATATATATAAATATATATATATACTCGTATCACTGTTATTGGTGTGAGTGTCAATGTTTACTGTTGTTCTTCCAGTAGGGCCCGCGGGCGTCTGTATGACTGTTTAGGTTGCTTTCAGTATAGATTTTTATTTTATATTGGCACTACATTTGCGTGTTTATACCAATGAGCAGGGGAAAGGACCTCAGGAAATACAATAGGAATAATTTGAGGATTGCCTCTTAACTCTTCAATCGATGAACTCAACTCTCTACGATTTTGCATATATCCTTTCTCGCGTCACCAGAAGCAAAAATCAGGTCACACCAGCATGACCTCCGTAGCCGTGGCGCTGGGCCCTCTCTGTCCTGCCCCGTCCGACTGCAGAGGTTCGGTACTGCACCACTCGAGGCAAAGTGGGGCACTCACACAGATCAAACTGTCAGCTGTGGACAAGCGCAAGTGTGTGAGTGTGCTGGAGGGACGGTTGGTGTGCTTTGACTGGGATGAAGAAGGCACGCGACCGCTCAATGTGCGTGGCATGGGGATGGAGTCGGATCCCATATCTGCGGTAAGTAAGAATATAAAGAACGTAGCTGAGAGTATATAGAACGTAGCTTGTGAGTTATAGAACGTAGCTTAAGAGTATAGGGTACGTAGCTTGAGAGTTATAGAATGTAGCTTAAGAGTATATAGAACGTAGCTTAAAAGTATATACAATGTAGCTTAAGAGTATAAAGAACGTAGCTGAGAGTATATAGAACGTAGCTTATGAGTTATAGAACATAGCTTAAGAGTATAGGGTATGTAGCTTGAGAGTTATAGAATGTAGCTTAAGAGTATATAGAACGTAGCTTAAAATTATATATAATGTAGCTTAAGAGTATAAAAAACGTAGCTGAGAGTATATAGAACGTAGCTTATGAGTTATAGAACGTAGCTTAAGAGTATAGGGTACGTAGCTTGAGAGTTATAGAATGTAGCTTAAGAGTATATAGAACGTAGCTTAAAAGTATATATAATGTAGCTGAGAGTATATAGAACGTAGCTTATGAGTTATAGAACGTAGCTTAAGAGTATAGGGTACGTAGCTTGAGAGTTATAGAATGTAGCTTAAGAGTATATAGAACGTAGCTTAAAAGTATATATAATGTAGCTTAAGAGTATAAAGAACGTAGCTTAAGAGTATATAGAACGTAGCGTAAGAGTATAACGTAGCGTAAGAGAATATATAACGTAGCTTAAGAGTATATATAACGTAGCTTAAGAGTATATAGAACGTAGCTTACGAGTATATATAACGTAGCTTAAGAGTATATAGTACGTAGCTTAAGAGAGTATATATAACGTAGCTAAGAGTATATAGAACATAGCTAAGAGAATATAGAACGTAGCTAAGAGTATATAGAACGTAGTTAAGAGTATATAGAACGTAGCCTTAGAGTATATAGAACGTAGCTTAAAAGTATATAGAACGTATCCTAAGAGTATATAGAACGTAGCTTAAAAGTATATAGAACGTATCCTAAGAGTATATAGAACGTAGCCTAAGAGTGTGTATAGCGGCTCTGGCTCCTAGTCTTTGCGGTACGTAATTGGAGGCAACTGGTGAATTGTATCGATTTGATGCCTGTGCTGGGTGTGAGTATGATAGTCGGGATGAAGATATCGATCATGAAGAAATCCGACGACTGGGCTGATTTTCTTCAGTATACAAACTGTGACTAGAGTACCCTAAAGTATTGACTGTAACATTTGGGTGTGTACTTTTGCAACCTGCTATTGGAATGATTGTAAACTAACTTTATGGTTTAACTTACAGACGCACTGGTACAACCGTGACTGCGTACTTGCAGCGGGCCAAGCCACGGAGTTGAGCCTGTGGGATACCCGTGGCAAGCATCTGCGTGCCATGGACTGTTCCGATGTCAGGTAATCGATATTAAATATATATATGTATATATATATATATATATATAAATATGTATATATATATATATATATATATATATATATATATATATATATATATATATATATATATATATATATATATATATATATATTATGTATATGTATATGTATATGTATGTATATATATATATATATTATATATATATGTATGTATGTATATGTATATGTATATGCGCACACACAAACCACGTACATACATAAATACACAAATAGGTTATATATATAGTTGAACCTTAGCAGCACACGATCGCATCAATCATCTGCACATATGTTCACTTACCTTTGCTAGTTCCGATTTTCTCGGCTCAAAGATTCACTGTATTGCCGCCTGTGAAAGGGTCCTTTACTCAGGCGATCGTGTGTCTGGATGTCATATTGATGGCATTGGTGCACGTATCCAAGTGATTCCACAGTTCCCCTCGCCACACATCTATGACTCATACGGTTCACCCTCCGCTCTATTACTGCCACTAGTACTGACGAACTTGGCAGACGGATACAGTGCATCACCACCTGTGGCTCTGCTGCGGATACTAGTATCTACACCGGCGACAGTAGCGGTCGTGTGGTGCTGTGGGATGTGCGGAAAGCGGGACGTCCCGTTATTACCCGTCAGATGGAGTTGGGGTCGATGCTCCGAGCCGGGCGAGGGGGTGTGCGTACACTGAATATACACTCGAGACGTAGTAAGCAGTCGATGATCGCGTGTGTGGGGAAGGCCTTGGTGTTATTAGATCTCAGGGATGGCTTGGTATGTGCAAGTGTGGGAGGACTTGTATAATCTATAGTGCTGAAGTTGCTGTGTAGCCCAGATAGTCACTGCTGTATGGAGATGGACTTGGGGGTTCGTGGGATCTCTATGATGGGTCTGTTTTGTAGACCAATATATATTCCTTTAGTAACGTGGGATTTACGTAGGTGGATATATATGTCCGTGCCCTGCAATGACATATAGATCTACCTGTGTTGAGTGTCTAGTTGTGGACTTTGGGTTTGCACTCACACAAAGCTTAACGATTGTTGCTTCATTTTATTTTATTTTTAATTCGCAGCTGTCGGAAGAGATTGAACCGATAACGATACACCGGGATGTGTTACCTGTCAATACCGTTGACGTCCATGGAGATGTGGCGGTATGTATCTTGACCATGGTCACAACTATACTACTCTAAGAAGCGATATATATTGTGCATACAAATGCTTTCCTATATTACGCACCAATCCGTTGATGTATTGTTATATATTTAGTACTTTAATATAAGTTCATATACTCAATTGTGTATGCTTACCCCAGCAATGCACGACCATTATCTGTGCTTGTTGGCACGTGTGTATGTCCACCGCACAAACGATGCTGAGTTGACGTACCTGGCAATGGTATTGACTGAGTGGCCAATTATTTTCAGGCTAATATCCAGGGTTAGCTTCAACACTGGGAGGCTTTCGAGGAAATATTTCAACAGTCGAAGTTACAAATCCGAACAATCCAAACATACGCTTACATACTTATATACATACATAAATATATACAGACGTAAATATATACATATAAATATATTCATACATGAAACTACGTAGATGTACCTGCTCACGTGAGTCGGCGCAGACACCGCTTCTGACCACATTGTATATCCCGTACCAATGGTTTGGGGCGACATTCTGCTCATACCTTAAGCCTAATGTCACTCTCATACCGCTACAGGTTTGGGGATCGGATTCTGGAGTGCTCGGAACGTACAGTATGCTATAGCAGAGGTCTCTGCAGTATGCTATAGCAGAGGTTTCTATAGTATGCTATAGCAGAGGTCTCTACAGTATGCTATAGCAGAGGTCTCTACAATATGCTATAGCAGAGGTCTCTACAGTATACTATAGCAGAGGTCTCTACAGTATGCTATAGCAGAGGTCTCTCACACAGCCCCGTCCATGTGAGCGAAGACTTGTATGGGATGTGGTATCCTACAACAATGTCTGCTGCACTTCGGCAACGAGGCCAAGCAAGTGCTAAAACTTGTTGGGACCGGGGAGCTTTGTCTACCGGCGGAGGACTTTGTCGGTAGACCTATGGGGAAAGCGGTGATCTACAAGTATCTCTGCCCCAAGGTCAACACTCTTAACGGTACAAAAGTATACCAAGACTTAATGGGAAACCGGAATGGTAGGGCTATCTCTGCAAAAAGCTCTATCACTGATAACGGCACCAAAGTTTACTCAGACTTCAAGCAAAGCAGGATGATAGTTCTGCCACAAGCTGAACACTCAGAGCGTTCTTGGATCGGAAAACGGTGCGGGAGACCTCTCAGACAAAGATGGCGGTGTTACTCGACTGGCTCTGTCTCAAGCTCAACACTCGATAAGGCATAAGCAAGTGCTATGGCAGGGTATTAGCAAGTGCTATGGCAGGGTATTAGCAAGTGCTATGGCAGGGTTTTAGCAAGTGCTATGGCAGGGTTTTAGCAAGTGCTATGGCAGGGTTTTAGCAAGT
>NW_014039782.1:35737-37373 GCF_001186125.1 Sphaeroforma arctica JP610 | reverse complement strand
TAGCAAGTGCTATGGCAGGGTTTTAGCAAGTGCTATGGCAGGGTTTTAGCAAGTGCTATGGCAGGGCATTAGCAAGTGCTATGGCAGGGCATTAGCAAGTGCTATGGCAAGGCATTAGCAAGTGCTATGGCAGGGCATTAGCAAGTGCTATGGCAGGGTATTAGCAAGAGCTATAGTAGGGTATTAGCAAGTGCTATGGCAGGGTTTTAGCAAGTGCTATGGCAGGGCATTAGCAAGTGCTATGGCAGGGTATTAGCAAGTGCTATGGCAGGGTATTAGCAAGTGCTATGGCAGGGTATTAGCAAGTGCTATGGCAGGGTATTAGCAAGTGCTATAGCAGGGTATTAGCAAGTGCTATGGCAGGGTTTGCTGAGGAGAGGACTACCTATACCTGTCGTTGTCACATGTGCAACACACAAAACGGTCTGAGAAAGTGCTGCACATGAGTGAGGCGGTCTCAACGTTTAACACAACTATACCCAAACCAACGCTCACAGTACAATGCTTCATCCTAAATCCCAGGGTTTTAGGGTTTAGGATCCTTTATCTCGCACTCTATTTCTTAAAGCGGCCTACATCCTGTGCGATGATTCACAACGTAGTTCACTGAAAGCCGCTGCTGTGCCGATAGCGAATCAGATGTGATCTTGTCGCATAGGCTTATCAGTGGTATCTGAGACCCAACACAACCCAACTCCTACTGGTCTCAGACAACTGTACAGCTCATCGCAGCACTCATACCCCTGGTTGACTCGTTCACATCCTCGGCCCAATTAACGCCATGCTCGATTTGGCTGGTGTGCTGCGGTTGGGTTGCTATGCCTACACAGTCTTGTTCTTTCGTCGCTGACAAGCTGCAGACTGTTACTGCGAAAGGCCGGCGTTAGTGTCCCTGCATAGACCGGATATGACTAGAACGGCCCTGCCGGGTATGCGACGGTGAACCTACATCGAACGGTTTGTCATAGCCATACGTTAGAAAGTATTGGAAACTGCGATAGTGGCGGACTAGAGACTATACGTACCGATAGTCTGCAGGAGATCACATAAGGCGACGGATTGGGTCTGAAATGTGCAAGGTTAGGACCCTGAGGGCGTGAGGCTTGCACTGAGAAATTTACCGAACTGATGAGATTTGGTTCTTAAGCACTCAATGTAAAACCAATGTAAAATCGATGACCTCCAGAGTTGGTGGGTACTTAAGTGAGTTACCTACAGCTACGGCTACAACAGTATGTCCCGATTTGTCCCGATTTGTCCCAATTTCAAAGACCTTCCGAAAATACTCTAGTACACTGCAGCCGCGAGTGTACTCTGCGCAATTCGCGGACATCTGTTAGAGATTTGTATTCGGATTGGTCCACTCAGGATCTTTCTATTGCAGCTCAGTGCCAGACACCAGCGGGTTCGTCTCACGAGGTGGATGACACCGAACTTCCAATCCGAACCTCAAAACATGTTATATGTACCTCGGGTGTCTCTAAGGCTGTCACAGAGCGCGTTCCTCTGCAGCGCGCGGTGAACCCTTCGGTAAGAACGTAGTACAAATATACGACCGCAGTATAAACAGGTACAAGCATGTGCAAAGCGTACTGAATGCCTCAACGACTCGCATGGTCAATACCAATGTTGTCAA
>NW_014039782.1:33024-33867 GCF_001186125.1 Sphaeroforma arctica JP610 | reverse complement strand
GTGTGTGTGTGTGTGTGTGTGTGTGTGTGCGTGTGTGTGTGTGTGTGTGTGTGCGCGTGTGTGTGTGTGTGTGCGTGTGTGTGTGTGTGTGCGTGTGTGTGTGAGAGAGAGAGAAAGAGAGAGTGCAAGTATGAGCGAGTGAGTGAGTGAGTGAGTGAGTGAGTGAGTGCGTGAGTGTGTTTGTGTGTGTGTTTGTGTGCGTGTGTTTAGGTGTATATTGTATGTATATATGATAATGTTCTGATACATATATGCAATCATTTGCTGGCATACTTCAGCATAAACTCACACTCACACGACACTTGTGCGACAGATGTAGACACAAACAGACATTCTCCAATGCAGCCTATGATGGAAATAGCCATTTGTCCCACATGAGATTACATACACATTATCAGCCTATCAATGCAGGATATGTACATGAACGCAAATAGACAAGCGCTTCAACCTCAACCCTCAACTCTAAACCTCACCTCCACATATGTGACCAACTGACGCTGATGTACAAGAAATAGATCAGAGCAGGACATATACAAACATGTAGATACAAAATGACTATCCATCCCGAAATCGATGCGTTAGAGTGAACTTCACTTGTATCATCAAATTTATGTACGTGTCTGATTGTTGTTGTACATACAATCGTGTATGAGGAAGAATGTGAAATAACTCACAAGACGTATATCTGTACCCGTCTCATTGTCATACATACAATTATGTATGAGGAAGAGGGTAGGTATACAACAAATATATGCAATATATATATATATATATATATAATACCAATATAAACATTATATAGGCCTAAACATATATAGACGTAAACAAAAATAAGAAATATAT
>NW_014039782.1:30144-32037 GCF_001186125.1 Sphaeroforma arctica JP610 | reverse complement strand
ATAGTGTGTGTGTGTGTGTGTGTGTGTGTGTGTGTGTGTGTGTGTGTGTGTGTGTGTGTATAAATACATATATATGCACTCAGATGTGAGTGATCCTGCCATACCTCAATTAGCCAGTCTTTTGTGTCATCATTCGCTCGTTTATACCCATATCTTGGGGCATATTCCTGTGTAGTCTCGTCAATGACCATCTTGGATCGTTTAATCTTCTGGATGCCCTTAGTCTCCGCAAATTGTTCCCATTTGGTCTTTGGCTTTTCCTCAGGAATGACCTTCTCTCTGGGTAGGTTGAACTTTCCTTTTGGTAATTTGGCCAGATATACATCCTCTTTGGCGTGTGTAGGCAATTCCCATATAGCGTTAAATAGCAACTGTGTGTTGTCTCTGGTAAGGCTACGTATATACTCTTCCTTCTGTGCATTACGCTTCTCCGCTATTTTTAGATCAACTGGTGTTGAATCGTAACACATTAGGTATCCCAGATCCAGTTCGACCTCCTGGTCTTTCTGTACTAGTGTGGAGTTCTGGCTGTCTCGCTCTTTGGCCAGCATGGCACTTACATCTAATCCCACCATATTGGCTATATAGTCGTATATATTATATATTTGTATAGTCACTCAAATACTCGCTATAAGCGTGAAAACGATATCTATACGGATGCTACAGATACTAGTTTGTAGTTCTGTAATACAACTGATAGGTATAATAGACTTTACCTGTGCGTGGGCTGTTATCAGCTTCATTCGAAGCCCATCACTTTATGATACATTATCATCAACCCATGTGTTAATTTCATGAGAGCATTTTGCCGTAGCTGGTTTTCATATCATATAAACCTAGTTTTCCTATAAATCTTGCTTAGAAACTTTTTATCGTTTTTGTTTGTTTTTAAAAAAAACAATACAAATACAAAAAATGAGAGGGGGAACCGGGGAAGTCGGGGAACTGTCTTGTTGTGATGACTCACCGAGGCACCGTTGAGCTAACCACCATCCACAGATTCCACAGAGAGTACTAAATACAGTACTACTGTAAGTAAATAAATACTCCGACTCTCTCACAGGTCACAGACTCGCAGTATGTACAGTATGTAAATAGCGGAAATTTCAAATTTCAAATTTCAAATCAAGAAGTGAGTCTGTGGAAGTGAATCTGTGGAAGTGAGTCTGTGGAAGTGAGTCTGTGGAAGTGAGTCTGTGGAAGTGAGTCTGTGGAAGTGAGTCTGTGGAAGTGAGTCTGTGGAAGTGAGTCTGTGGAAGTGAGTCTGTGGAAGTGAGTCTGTGGAAGTGAGTCTGTGGAAGTGAGTCTGTGGAAGTGAATCTGTGGAAGTGAGTCTGTGGAAGTGAGTCTGTGGAAGTGAGTCTGTGGAAGTGAGTCTGTGGAAGTGAGTCTGTGGAAGTGAGTCTGTGGAAGTGAGTCTGTGGACTGTGGACTGTGTGGTGGACACTGGACTCAGCTGAGTCAGGTCAGACCGACGGAGTCAGTGACTCAAGAGAGAGGTACTATTTATTTACATATAGATTACAGTAAATCAGTACATAAGTAGTCAGTACTCGGTAGTTGTAAAATATTTAAAAATAAATGCATGATTACTCCACACCTCATATCATTGGAGCACAAATACTACGCCTGCCAATAGAAACGATTGAAACAGGAACCTTCATCACTTATGACTTCATAGAGAGTGAAAGTACTGAAGGCCTGAAGCAGAAGCCAGAAAGGCCTCTTCTTCTCTTGTCTTGTGTTTGTTGACTGTTGACTGTTGACTGTTAGTGTCGACAATAGATTGCAGAATGATGATAGATCGTAAAGATGTGTCATCAACTGCAGGTACACTAGCCCTCCTGCATGACGTGTTGTCCGAATGTTCTTAGTGTAGAACTGTAAATCGTC
>NW_014039782.1:12270-17619 GCF_001186125.1 Sphaeroforma arctica JP610 | reverse complement strand
TTCATTTATTTATGTGTGTTTGTGTGTGTGTGCGTATATATATATATGTATATGTATATTTATATCAGTATACAATTACATATATATAATTGTATATGTATATAATATACATATATACATATATATATATATATATATATATAATATATATATAGATATATATATATACATATATATATGTATATATATATATATATATATGTGTGTGTGTGTGTGTACTGTACATATGTATATACGCACATATGTGAGTGTAAGTAATTCACCCTGTTGATACCTCGCCAAAGTAGACTGGGATGGCTGTCTGAGACATCATCAATGTTTCCTTGATAAATTCTTCACCCTTTCCCCCCCTCATCCGTTCTGCTTTGGAGATGTCGCTCTGGGTGTAGTGTTTTGTCTTTTAATTCGTATGTATACGTCTTTAAGTAACACATTTTAAGATTGACGCGTTGAGGGTTAGAACCTTTCATATCACCTTTTGATGTTAGGGTTTAGGGTTTAGGGCCTGACACAGCACTTATTGGCCGAGGATTGGCTATGCTATATAGAAGAGCAAAAGTCTGATCTAAACAAATAGCTGGAAGGGGCGTGTACATCTTCTTAGCGAATGGCTTGTGCTTCTACTTTGTTCACTAAACTAACAGCTGGAATTGGCGTGTATATCTTATTAGCGAATGACTTGTGCTTCTACTTTGTTCACAGCCATCGATCAGCCGATTGACAATATTGAGCGGATCTTCAAAGATTTGGATCTCGACAGAAACGGCACTCTGGACAAGGACGAGTTGATGACGTATGTACCTACATGAATCACCATCATGTCCGTCTTGCAATTATTGCTCGTTGAACTACGAACTAATTCACAACTAATTAAGATTTTGAGTTGTTGATTGTCAATGAATTGGCGGCATGTGAGCTATTTTTAGAAAGCTGTCGTTGGGCCGCATAGATGGATAGACCACTTCAATTTTTGACCAAACAAGAATGAACCTCTAGCCGATTCAAAGATCATTTGGTTGGCACGGCTGCTCTAGTGAAATGGCCTATACGTTGAACTATAACTGCTAAAGACCTTCATGGATCTGCTATCCTATGCTACATTATTTACGACATTTTTTCCATCACTTGCAATATCATAGGTATCTGCGATCTCCGGCGTTCTCGTGTCGTCCGATGACGTACTCGCTGCTCTCCTTCTTGGCCGATGGTATGTAGTACACTACTTAGTTAACTTCACTACTTGTGGTTTACTTGCTGTGGAACGGCCGTCTGGCCTGAGCATATAGTGTATGTTACTGTTTTTGCGTTATACGATTGGCTTGAGGATATAGTGTATGGTCCTGTATTTGCCTTTTGCGATTGGCTTGGTAGGCTCGCATCGGATTGAAATGGTGTTGGTATAGATGTGCGGAATTATAGACATGAAACCACTGGGATATCCGTGTTTTCATCCGGCGAAAAAATTAACCAGGAAACTTAAAAGGCCTGTAGCCCATTAATTGTTTGATGTTGATATATCTGCAAAATGCCAGAAGCATACATATCTATATATATATATATATATTTAATGAATTATATATATATATATATATATATATATATATATATATATATAGTTCCTTAATAATATCTGTGCATGTGAGTTTTGCGGTGCACCGCCACAGCCCACCACCCCCCGGCTAAAACCCTAAACCCTATATCTGTTCGCCATTATGGTTACATAGTAAGGGGTGTCAGACGACAGTTAGTGCTTTGGTTTAATCGCTGTTGTGACATTTAACACACAGGTCAATTGGGTTTAGATCAGCTCATAAGCAGTTCATATTCCAATGTCGCCACACTCGGTGGGAAGAAGAACAAAAGTTTGCTCGCTGTACAGGATGGTATGTGATCTATACACCAGCTAAAAATGGGTGTATCTCTACGTCACACGTGTTGCTGCTTGGTTTGGCTGGTTGGGTTCTGATTAGATCCAGCATATATCGCCTGTACTCTCTCGTACGAATTGCTCTGGGGTTGCAACTTAAAACTTGTCTTTAGTCGTTAGTCCTATGTGCCGGATAAGGACGTTGGTTTTGGTTGGTTAGAATACTTGTATCTCACATAGTAGAAGAGGTCGGCCTGGGGCATAGTTTTTGGCCTTAGTGATCGTGGTACTGATCTATACCTGTCTTATTACCGGAACAACTTCGCTTTGCGGCCAGTTTAACTCGACTGTCTGCTCTGTTGATTGTCAACATCTGGTGCTTCTTTACTCTACCAGAGCCTAGGGACACACTGTTAAAAGTTGTCAAGTACCACTATGTATACGAAATGGACTCTACACGGACTCTACATATGGAACGAACTCATCTGTGTCTAATTAGAAATATGATCTCATGGACGGCTCGTGCATTAAATATCTCACAGGAGACTCCATCAAAACGGGATTGCTGATGATCCAGGATCGAAAGACGGGCTTGCTGATGGAAGAGCACGTGCCTAAGTTTGTGAAGATGGGTATGTGTACACTTTGATTCGCAGTACGCGTACTTTATATCGTCTTTAGCCCGGCTGTCCGGGGACCGCTGCAGCAGCAACAGTATAGCTCAGGCTTACACACAACAGTATAGCTCAGGCTTACACACAACAGTATAGCTCAGGCTTACACACAACAGTATAGCTCAGGCTTACACACAACAGTATAGCTCAGGCTTACACACAACAGTATAGCTCAGGCTTACACACAACAGTATAGCTCAGACTTACACACAACAGGATAGCTCAGGCTTACACACAACAGTATAGCTCAGGCTTACACACAACAGTATAGCTCAGGCTTACACACAACAGTATAGCTCAGGCTTACACACTGTAGTTATATGCCTTCGTTCGATCTCTGTGACAGTAGACACTGTCTGGATTAACAAGTCGGACACGGGCCAGTCCCAGAGAGCGCACACTTCACATTTGGAAGGAGTCGCTCTTCTACTCATCAGTCGATTCTCGTTCATATGCAACCTTCGTGCTGCTTATAGCGCAAGCGTACACTGGGGAAGTACAGCGGCATACGGATAGATGCAAGTCTTGAATTCTCACTACTAATAGTACGGTTTCCAAATTTTAGCCCTAAATCTGATGTACAGAGATGGACTGGGAAAGAAGTTGGTGTACCGCAAGCGAGTCAACAACCTGCTCAAGTCCATGTCGGAGAAGGAGGGCCGCAAAATGGACCATCCGCACTCCAAGAAGAAGATCCACTCATTCGTCGCACAACACAGCGTATGTAGTGGTATGCGATGCCAAGCGCTTCTAAAAGCACGTCCTGCATAGTACATCGTATTCGGTCAGTTGGAGGTCGTTTTATTATAGTGCCTTTTGGGTTTTAGGGGGTTAGGTATGCCTGTTAAGGTGGTTTTGTTGCGTGTAAGGCCTATGATGAATTAATCTACCCGAGTTTGGCATCAAGTCCCAATAGTATACATGTTCACGATATACGTAATTAGCCAGTCAGTATCGATCCAATACATGAGGACTCATCGTTGTGTGGATCGTTGTGTTGTGTTGTTCGGATGTCATACAGCCCGATTCGTATAACACGCCCAATCTCGGTCTAGGTAGCCCGCCCACACCGCCGCGATGTAGTGCTGTGCTCTGAAACTGCTGCTGTGCTGCACGTTGCTGGTGCATGCGCCCTGGGCACACACAGGATACTCGACTGAAATATTCCTGATCCATTACCGGCTCACTGTTGTTTTATTGTTGGTTTGACTAGACCTATGCGTCTCACATGCCCTGGTTAGTTGTGCCTGTGAATCTATGCTACTGAGTTGACCGCCGTTGTCTGTGCTTGATTGCAGCTGGATGTAGATGAGCTGCTCCTTCCGCTGGACACAGAGTGCACAAATTATCCGAACTTCAACGAGTTTTTCTACCGCAAATTAAAACCTGGGGCGCGGCCTCTTGCATCATCGGACGATGACAGTGTCTTGGTGTCTCCCGCCGATTGTCGATTGATGGCCTTCGATACTATTGATAGGGGTGAGTGCGTTAGTGTCGTGATCGTTCATAACAAGAATATATGTATATATGTATGTATATATATATGTGTGTGTGTGTGTGTGCGTGTGTGTGTATATTAATATATATTAATATATATATATATCGTCTCTTTGTATATCGCTTATCCACATTGGCTCAGAGCCAATGTGGATAAGGGCACAGAGCCTTGTTCTTTCCTTTCCAGACATATTTCGAACTGTATATATGTATATATATTATTATATTATTATTATATATATATTATTATATAGATGTATGTATATATATATATATTATTATTATATATTATTATATTAATATATACATTTAAATTTAAATATAATATATATATAAATATATATATGTGTGTGTGTGTGTGTGCGTAAATATGCATGGAAAAGGTACATTACGTGACTATGCCTCAAATACTCAGCTGCCATTCGATCCTATTCGAAACACACTCATATCATCCAACTCTAACTTATTTTGCTTCAGCTACAAACCTGTGGGTCAAGGGCAGAAACTTCTCCGTGGCGACTGTGCTCACGGAGGCATTCTCAGATGTGTTTCCGAAGGTGTGTTCAAGGGGATGTAGACATTGGGTGGATTCAATAGAGTATTTGCGACTATCCCATGCTAGCTTGCTACATCGTACGTGGCACGTACGCTTGGTGGGCCACTCCAATCGAATATGTGCATGCTTTCATGGAACGTCTGGAGGAACAAAGTCTATATGTACACGTGACTATTCCGACTGCAGTGGTTTCTTTGCGCGCTGGGCTGTTTTATACAATCGATAGGGTTTTGGCATGCTTGCAGGCCTGCGCCAGATCTGGGAATACTTCTCGTCTCCGATTGGCATATGTCCGGGTTATGTTACAGATATCACGTGAATGATATATCACTGGTATAAGGCGTGCACCGGAGACACTGTGGTGAGATTGAGATGAACGGTTTCTCTACTTCAGGTTGACTATACTTACGGTGCAATTATGTTCTTCATTATCTTGTGCACAGTTCGATGGAGGCTCCATGTGTATAGCCCGATTAGCGCCTCAGGACTACCACCGATGGCACTTTCCTGTGGCGGGCAAGCTTGGGCGGAGAGTTAAAGGTATATATATCTATATTTATATATTTATTTATACCTATAAAATATATGTATATATGTATATATGTATACATATATATATATTTATATATGTATACATATATATATATATTTATATTTATATATATATATATACAAATATACATATATATATATATATATATATGTATATATTTATATGTATGTATATATATATATACATACGTGTATATATATAT
>NW_014039782.1:8275-11918 GCF_001186125.1 Sphaeroforma arctica JP610 | reverse complement strand
TATATGGAAACCAGTAATGTTTTTGTAGTTTATTTCAACACTTCATGATCGTACGTATTTCACAAAACGAAGT
This sequence comes from Sphaeroforma arctica JP610, assembly GCF_001186125.1. Classification (NCBI taxonomy): domain Eukaryota; class Ichthyosporea; order Ichthyophonida; genus Sphaeroforma; species Sphaeroforma arctica. The sequence continues at coordinate 11,845 of NW_014039782.1, read as the reverse complement.
GTGTTGGTATGCTTCGCGATGATCGTTCTTGACGTCCTGCAGTGACTGCTCCTGTACACACCCTGTGTTGTCACGCTACAATCAAACATAATATTTCTGATACAACCACGCGTGAGTTTGCGGCGTTATACTTCGGATATTCTGTTGCTTTGGCTAGTCTCTTCTTTCCAATTTTTGTACATGCTTTCTCGTATACTCTCTTAGTGGCGTTTACTAAATTTATCTACAGAAAGAGCTCCCCTACTTCCAAATGCACTCTATAGGAAATTAGCGAGTTTCTTATCGAGAATGCGTTCTGATACGCTCACATATTTTGCTGCAGTGGATGGTCCCTCATACAGCATGTTAGCGTTTTCGTACTTCAAGTAATACCCTTGCACTGGCTGATGTCTCACGCAGAATATGTCCACACTCTTAACTCATACTGCTGCAGTGGATGGCCCCCTATACACAGTCAACCCCGTGGCCATCAAAGAGAAGCTGGATGTTTACCCGGCAAATAAAAGGTGAGGTCACTCTCGGATAACTCTAACACGCGCGCGTGTACAATTTTCTACCGTAAACTGTGGCATTTTGTTCGAATTTGAGGCTTCTCATATTCCCTGCTGTCCCTATATATACTAGTCACGCGTCTAGTCTGTGTGCGCAATACCACGTGGGCAAGATGTAGCGTTTTAATATGTTGCTTATTCATGACAGAAATGGGCTATTTCATATTAAATATACTGCATATCCGAAGTAGCTCAAAGCGTAAATACCAGCCAGGTCAAGGTTCGTTTTGTCGTAAAAGTGGTATTTGCATTGGATTGGATTGTCCCAAAACATAGCCGTTGTACTGAAGTCAATGGTCTAACGTGACATGCAAGATTACTTTTATTTTCTTTCTAACGTAAACGGCATTTGATCAGAGTCCCGGATTGTGATCAGGCTTAAATTGAACTGATCCATGCATTTAAGTACGTATTTCGCTTGGTTACGTATCTGCAATTTTACTTGTACTTTTACCGCTTTACTTTAAAACATACACTTCACACTGACACGCACGCAGAGAGATCTGTGAAGTGCATACAAAAGATTTTGGACTGGTCATGATGGTCTGCGTGGGTGCTACCATGGTGGGTTCAATAAACATCACAGCCGAGGACGGATCAGAGGTGTGTCGGATATTATGCATTCGATGTCTATTCTCTACAGAAATTGTGTTGTTAAATTCTTCCAACCAAGTGTCCGTGTTCCAGGACTGAGGACTCAATGATAGGTGCTTTTAAAGAGGAAGGTTGATGTGTTTGTGCTCGATACATACAGCTTTCCTATGTTGATAGTGCACAGTTGTCGATGATTCGCTAACAAATGTTGTGGGCGTGGCACCGAGAGTCCGCTCCCCTTCTCGGATACTCCATAGTCGATTGGTACGAACCCACAATGACACGCACTAGTCCGCGCAGTGATCGGTTCAAAGTGAATTGGTCTGTAAACACAAGAGTTTTTAAAGTGAACTGGTTTGTAGACAAGAGTTTAACCCTCATCGGTGAGCGGATAGTATGTATATCGTATGAGGATCCGTATATAGCTATCCACGCCTAGATGTGGTTTCGTTTACTCGTTTAACATTTCAACTGAGTCAACGATTGGGGAATGTTCGGAAATGATCATAATGAATATATCTGAGCAAAGAAGATTAATCGATGAATGTTGTCAAGACATCATTCACCGATTAGTGGATGTTACAACTTACAAATGATCATTATGAACATTCCTGAGTGAAACGATTGTGTGGACGATCTCTTAAGTGTCTTGCTTTCTATTAGGTTTTAAAATGTCGATTCCTCAAATGTCTTCTATTTTATTGTTTTTAAAAGGTCAGCCCTTTAAATGTCTTCCATCTTGTAGGTTTTATATGTTCATACAAAAATGAAGTGAAATGATTCGTTGGGCTCTTCTTTATTTTTATATTTACGTAAAACTTTTATTGTTTTATTATATATACTACTTTGTGGTTGAATTTAGGCATAAATAGCATTCTATGAAACAATTTAGGAGGGTATTTATAAATATATAAATACAAAAATATCCTTCTAAATTGACATAAATAACATCTAAAAAGTTTATTTTGTTGTTGTTGTTTTTAAGAACAAATAGATACAAACGAACTACACAAACAGTCAAACACCACAACAAATTTTTTTGTACTCTTGTTTTATTTAGTATGCCGTAGCCCGTAGCCCATGGTCTTGTGTCGGCTTGTGTTGTGTGTTTTTTATCTGTGATACTAATTTCATAGCCTTCTGAAAATAGAACAGTAATTTGTGTATGTATTTGTATTTTTTTCTAAAAAAAATAAATTTAAAGCACTGCACAGCCCTCTCTCTCTCTCTCTTAGAGAGAGAAGCCTATTGTTTTTATGTTCTTTGAGTCTACATTTGTTTTTTTTAAGAAAACCACTACTCGCTGGCCTCGCTGTGATTTAAATTTCACGGCCCTCTCTGAGTCTCTTCAACTCCTCATGCACAATATTTGTTTGTTTTTTGTTCTTTTTTCTACAAACTATCTTGCAAACTGCACGGCAAGCTTTGTTTTTTTGAAGTGCAACTGCAAAGTTGCAGTCTGAGACTTGCACTTCGCAGCCACAGCTTTGGGCCTGAGCCCGCAGCCGCAGGTGACACCATTTGTTGTTTGGTTTTTTGGGGGGGGTGTTCCCGGCAGTCGACACGCGGCACCGCCGGCACGTCTCCTTTTTCATTTTTGTGACTCCACCTGTGTGTGGGCTGTGAGACTGTGACTGTGAGACTGGAGCCTGTGAGGTACTGAACGTCTGGGTCATTCTGAGCCTGTGAGGCGCAGAGAGTCACACAGGTTACCAGGCAGGGCCACTGGGTAGTGGGTACAGGGGAGTGACTATAGGCCGAAGGCTCAGGCCACAGCCGCCCACAGGGCACAGGCCCACAGGCTGGCCACAGCTGGAGTGAAAAACTGCGACACTTTCTATTTTTTATATTTTTATGCCCACCCCCTTTCACCCCTTTCAACATTCTTTCCAGATATGACATATGTTCATTGTTCAATGGCATTCCCTTTTAGAATTATTAGCTTCAGATTGTGACTGGATCTCTGTATCAGTCATCAGCCATCATGTACAGTTGTGTTTACTGTTTTGTGGAAGAAACCAGAACTGAATATACTGCCAGCACAAATGTAAATATAGACGAATTATGCGTAACTAACCTTCAATTCAATGTGGCAAACTATCTTTTCAACAACTAATAATAGCTGTTCGATATACTGGTAAATATCCGCAAATGAACGGAAATGCAAATTCAAAATCATTGCCTTACAATCAGACTATGTCTTCTGTATTCCATTATAGGTAAAACGCGGCGACGAACATGGATATTTCGCATTTGGCGGCTCCACTGTAGTGATATTTTTTGAAAAGAACCGAGTTAAGGTATATGGGGACTACAACTTGTATCGCTATATTACAAATAAATCTATATCTATGCGTATATATATATATATGTGTGTGTGTGTGTGTGTGTGTGTATGTATATGTCTATATACATATTTATATAG
>NW_014039782.1:0-6478 GCF_001186125.1 Sphaeroforma arctica JP610 | reverse complement strand
AGTGTGTGTGTGTGTGTGTACATATATATATATATATATATATTTGGTCGTATGCTCAACCACTAATAAATTTTGTAACTCATTGGTTGAACAGTTTGATAGCGATCTTCTACTGGCCGCAAGCAGGCCGGTGGAAACTTTGGTCACAGTTGGCATGAAGATTGGCGTCGCTGTGTCTGAACAAGGAAAAAATTAAAATTGATTCTTTCTTTTTTTAGTACTACTTGTTGTTTCCATCTATATTGTGGCGTGTTAAGATGTAAACGACGTGAAATTGCGCATCATATTTGCAGTATTAACATCTGTAAGGTGTGGATGCTATTCCCGCCTAATATTTTAATTACAAGTGTTGAGGAGCTCAACCTTAAAGTCAAGAAGAGGACGAACGGGGCTTAATTTATTTGAATTCGCATTGTGATTGTCCATGCCTTTATATTGAAGCACTTAGAAACTTCAGATGATGTAGAACGGGTATTTATACTAGTTTCCAACGCCTGTCTAGCGGCAGACTAGGCCTCTAATAAAATTTCCAGCTATGGCTGCCAACCTTGGGTCGTTTGATTCGTTTTGTACATTTCTACCAAGGAATCGTAAAACTCTAAATTTGTTAAGTTGGCACTCCTGTTGTTCCTACTCTGCATGTTGTTTGCTTCTCTAGTACTGCCGTTTTCAAGCAACATCTTGTGCGCTGGTATAGTGTTGCCCCTTTTCAAACAACTGTTTGCTTCGTTGTGATTTGAACCTGCCTTCGATCTGCTATGGTATGTGCTGGCCTGGGATCTCACAATCTCCCCACTTGACGAGAAAATGTCTTCGCTGGTGGACGTGACAAGTCTTCTACGATTTTTATTGGCTTCAGCTACAGCTTGGCAGATGTTTGTGTGCTTATTTTCGTCCGGCCCACATATTACGTTCCAAAAGTTTTCCGACTGAGCTTGCTCGGGCTTTAGCACAGGCTCTGCACACAAATCTCGCAGTAAAGTTTCAATCAAAACACGATTTCTGAACGCAGATCGGTCTCCATTCACCGATAGGTTTTTATTCTGCCGAAACTCTCCTGTGCACAAGTCTGTACGAGTTAATGGTATCTGCATCGATGCATTATTGATATTGGCGCTGGGTGCGGTGCTGTGGGACCAAGAGCTGTGCATCTAACGGCGGGGCACTTTCATTACCAGATATTGAGTTCTTTTCTGAGCTCTTTCCTTGATGCTCGGTGTATATGAAAGCCCTGACTGTCCTACGGCAGTCAAGAGATCCTCCAGATGTGTTCTAGTGGACTCAATGACCGATTCCTCATCTGAACTCATCTTAAGTCGTGCGTGACGGCTTTCCGCTGTCTGGTAGGGAACGTCGTAGTACCTGTGTATTGGTGATGTTTGCTCGACTGTACTGTGTTAATGTGTTAGTACTCTGCGCAATCTCTCACGTCCTGTAGCTTCTAATTCATTCATGGATTGTCCCCAAATTGAGGGGCAAGAGGCGCTGCGTTTGTCGCCCCCTGATTTACTTGTGCTTGCAGCACACCTGACATTAGCGTACTGCCTACTGCAGCTCACATTTGGAAATACTGACGTGCCAGAATTCTTAATCCCTAGATTCTCCATACTAGTTGCAAAAAGGTTTCGTTGTTGAAGGAGGATGTTGTCCTTGAGTGGCTTGTGTTCTGTTTTTGCGGCAATCCCCAATGATCGCTGTGTTGATTCATTCGCTGCCATTTACTGCAAGTATCTGTGTTCTGCTCGCCCAGTATATATGAACACTTTTCTGTAAGTTGCTGATGGAACGGCACGTTGGCTATTCCATTTGCGGCGTGTAGTTGACGAAAAATCGATTGATCGCTATATCTCAATTGACTTTCAATACAGTTTGCAGATGGCGTGGACAGTTTGTTTTTCGATGGCAGATGTCCTTGGACGGACTCCAGATATGCAGGGTTGAGATGAGAAGAGGATACCGAGATTATATTAAAATTAAATTGAATAGCGAGCACACTAGAACTAATTTTTTATTCAAGTAGTTTCACTTATCCTATCCCACTTGAAACCCACCACTAAATTCATGTATATTTTTTAACAGCCACGTCAAGTTTCATGATGCAGTAAATGCACATAAATACCTAAGAGTGTTGGCCAGACTCAGTCCTGTTAGAACTGCATCACTAGATGATTTTTGAGTGATGGCTGGCTCAGAGCAATAGAACGGAATGACACATTGATGGTGATAGAGGAATCACACGGTGGTACTTTTGTAGGCAAAAAGTTGGTGAGCACCATCGAGGTCTGAATCCTTGACCAATCAAGGCTAAAAATGTCAGCGTCGCTTTCATTGGAGCTACACCATGAAGCTACTTACCCGAGATAAGAACAGATTCAGAAATAGCTCGCATTTTGGGCTGATATTTGACATGTTTGAGGCGGATGTGCTGTGATCGGGGAAGAAAAAAGGATTCATCACCCGATAATATTAGACCAAGAATACAATTGTGGTAAGCAATGATTACCTCGCAGGTTGTTTAACACCAAATATGATAGTTATTTGGAAGTACAAGTCCCTTCGTGGTGACCACACAGAAATGAAACTCAAGAGATGCAGTACCTGATCTCGCGATAATTCGAAGGCGTAGGTGCGGCGGCAGTGGGGACATGCAAACGGACGTTCATCGTACGCCTACTTTTTCCGCTTACGGCGTATTTTGTCAGATTTATGGTGGGGTTTTTATCAGTTGATTCTGACTGCCGCTGTGTATTAAAAGTATCCACACCATTCATTATTGCCTCCATATTCGTTGACTGTGATCCGATAGCGTAGAATTAACTTGTACGATAATACGATGATTATCTTGTATTGTATATATAGTGTTATTCTGAAGGTAAACATGCAGATGCGTTGCTAGTTATCGACTCACAGTTTTCGGTAGGAAAAAAGGAAGGAAACGATGAATTGTATGCGCTCGCACGTTGCTAGTTATCGATTCTCGATATATATATATATATATATATATATATTCATTAATATACTTATATATTTATATATATAGTTTTATTATATGTATATATATATTTATATATATTTATATATATATATATATATATATATATATATATATATATATATATATATATATATATAATAAATATGTATATATATGTATATATACATGAATATATGAATATATATATATGTATATATATTTATATGAATATCGGTATGAATTTGTACTTGTATCTGTATATATATATATATATATATATAAATATATATATAAATATATATATATAGTCGCGTGGAAATTACACATATTTTTGTTCTTTTTTCAGGAGGCTATGATTTATATATTTATTTGTTGTTGTTTTTTTTCTACAAAACCAAAACAAACCAATTATGTAGCACAAATATGATATATGATAGATTTCAATTTGATACCAACCTACCAACTCAAACGGTTCTAAAAATCAAGAGCAACTTCTGGAACCCCGCAACTTTATTGCTCTTATCCAATACAATATATGTATATTGTTTTTGTCAAATCAATTTTTAAAAAGGTAGAAATGTATTATATTGTCGATTCCACAAATCCTTTGTAATTATATACCCCCGCCTTCACAGCAACTTTCGGCGACCCCCGTGAAAATTCAAATTCACAGGAGATCTCGCATCATGGTGATTCTCAGATTATGAGTGTAGTCAGTACTCTGTAGAGTAGATTTTGTGGGCTGTGACTCTGTGAGCCACTGTTCTGTTGGTGTTTTTTTTGTAAAAACAAGCAATCAAACAAATAAATACCTGACGTTTCTGTTTGGCTAAGGTCATTGCTTTTAAATGGTGAAAGTTTAAATTCAATATTTATAGCCTTCTAAATTGAAGTTTATACACACTATCAGTAAAATTCCTTCATTTCATTGATCAATTTAAAATATTCTCCACTTCTGACTTCTCCCTGTCCCATCTCACAAAGCTTGCTTTATATGCATTGTTTTTTTTTTAATATTTCAATTTTCATATTCATGAATCATGACAAGGCACCAATAAGTACGTAAATAGTAAACAACGAAAAGCCTTCAAATCGATACATCAGCAACTAACGTATATAGTCGCATTTATAAATATGTACATAAATACTAATACGTAGGGCAACAACCTTTGGTGCTTCCTCGCCCTCCCGATTGATGAACGTCTTCAGACGGGTCACCAGGAACAGGGGGATCAGAATCATCTTGTATGTCTACGATCTTCTCCTCCTCGGACGCCCAACAACAATCATGCGTCACAAGTGATTCATCGATAATCTTTTGAACGAAGCGGGATTGGAGTTGGCTCCAGGGAAGGTATATTAGGAGTACCCAGTATCCTGATTACAGCACCTCGGTGTCATCATCGATCTAGTTCAGAACACCATCGAGATGACACCGGCGCTCAAGACCAAATTACTCACGATGGGAGCCAATATTGCGTTCACAGCCCTGCGCAACCAGCGAATGATCCAGACTCAATTATGGCAATCATACTGCGGATGTCTTCAGTGGGGCGCATTCTCCGTATTAAACTTCGCCCATTCCTCGCCGACCTACAACGATCGACGCAATGAACTTGAGCACGGGCGATACGCCTATCAGGAGCTTCTCTCAAGATGATCGAACGAATAGCCACATCAATCGCAATATTCGAGACGCGAGGAATATGGCTACCAGTTCATCAGGCCACTCTGACATCGAACTTCTGCAAGACCGGCTACGGCACAGCGCTATACTGGCACCAAACCACCTTCACCTTTGCCGGTATATGGTGTCATACGGAGTCCTGGTCCTTCTCGGTATTTCGTACTCTTCACTAACCCATTCCGCGGCACTACACGGCGCAGACCCGATCCGTAGCACAGAGGTGGGTACTCTATTTAGTAGGTCAGCAAGCGAATATATGGAACATTCGATAGTATCAGTGTTTTGTCAACACCGGCCCGAATTGACTCAGCACATATCTTCCAGTGTCGACTCACTTGGCCCAAGCTTCAAACGGGAATTTACTGACCACTTCTTCCCATCAATCTTTCCTGAACCACTACAGCGACTATGAGAGCCATACCATATGTTCATACATTGTTTCATACATACTTGCCATTTTTGAAATAAATAATATTATCCCTATGGCCCATAGCAGTCTTGAAGCTGAAGGCACTGACTTTGGCCTAAGAGTGCTTTCACGCCCACCACACAATCGGCCAGGTGCTTTTACTGTGGTTCGTACGGTTCTACACGCCCTCCGAAAGCGCAGAAGTTAAGTATCCTTGATGAATGCGCAACTGAGGCGTCTAGTGTGGTTCTGTCACCAGAAAAATATCTTCTGGCTAGTAGCTCTCGGTTACATGCCAGGGAAATTGGACCTAGCAGCCGACGACTTGTCCCGCTTAGGCAAATTGCTACAATTTTATTGGACGATCCGGTCTGAGAAAGTCCTTCAGTTATTTCAGAAATGAATGGAAGATCCAACCGGAGCACTCGGAACGAACTTATCCCGACAGTTATTATTGTGGCAAGAGCCACCAAGCCCAGGCATACTTCATCAACTATTATCACGATCGATGAGACCAATCTCATGATGGCTCCTCTAGAAACAATACTGGGTCCACTCCTCGCACGGATGGACCAAAGACTCCAGAGAGCAGTCTTGATCATTCCAGTCTGGACAAAAGTCCTGTGGTGGCCATTGATCATCCCACACGGCAGGGGGTACGCCGCAGTACTGTACGATCTCATCAGCAACGACAGAATTTATCGATGAGTGCGTCGCACATCTGGCAACAGCTACGCAACGGAGGCCTTGCTTCAGGCACACAGCGAATCTATCGCCGGTCCTGACAGTTTGGAATACGTTTGCGGCCCAACACAACCTCACTATGTCCGTACTGTACCTACTACGACTCAACTGACCTGTTTTCTCGAGTATTGTTTCTATGAAAGTATCTCGCCGGACCAAGTGAAAAAGATACGGGCCGCTGCCACTAGTCTATGTCGTTCCTCAGGTCTCAGTACGATCCAGGACAGTCCCTGGAAACACTCTATTCAAGGCCTTGGGTGGTATCCTTTTTGGACGCACACGGTATTGAGAAGCAATGGCGTACCCTTATAGCCACCTTTATCAATAAGACGTTTGGACCAGAGTCCTTTGTTTTTGAGGCGTCGACTCGCACCCTCATCGTCGACCTCTACAAAGAAAAACAAGGCGACTGGTCCCTGGTGTCAAAGATCATCACCCGCATCCAGACTTTCGAATTTATGTCCCTTCATCTTCTAGATGCAGTAAATCCCCACAGTACCTTCCTTCTAAGCCCTGCCGCTGTACTCAATGCGATTAATGACGACGACAGCATCTTGGTGGTCCGCGACTACTTCATCCGTGCGGGTTTATCTCGTGATTTCTCTACTAATGAGAGTACAGTGGAGACACTGAAGGCCTTCGACCAACTTAAGGAGTCTGCCAG
>NW_014039783.1:42074-43694 GCF_001186125.1 Sphaeroforma arctica JP610 | reverse complement strand
CCTGGGGCGACTCTAGAGGACCACTATATATATATATACATATATATATATATATATATATATATTATGATTTGGGCTGGTTCCGCGACTTTCGCTTATAACATCGGGTATGCGAGGCTGAGCAAACAACTTGAGTCTCGCACCCCTGAACTTATCTCAGTACAAGATCCAAGGCCACCGATGCATCCACTGTGCTATCCCTTACTGGTTAGCCTGACTAATTCTAACTGCACACCCACTTTAGGCCCAGACGGACATGTCTATGATCGCATGGTTCGAGGCCTTGGGGAGCGTCTTCTGAGTGTCCGCTGGTACGCAGCAGACCCCTTCTGAACATCAGAGTGCTCGCGTGTGCAAGCCGCATGGCTGCCGACAGCGTATACCTACCATGTATACCTTTGGTGTATAGCTATAGCGTACAGCGTATACCTACCATGTATACCTTTGGTGTATAGCTATAGCGTATGCCTATCGTGTATTCCTATAGCGTATGCCTATAGTGTATGCCTATAGTGGATGCCTATAGTGTATTCCTATAGCGTATGCCTAAAGTGTATGTCTATAGCGTATGCCTATAGTGTATGCTTATAGTGTATGCCTATAGTGTATACCTAAAGTGTACAGCTACTCCCCTAGGACGGCCCGTAATCGCTCATATGCATCATGCGCCCGGAATGGGAATGTGATACCAACGCCGACGGCCGTCGCACTCATTGGCCCCGAGACCGTATAGTACTCTTGTATGGGCATAATAGTATCACAGACTTTAGTGTAATAGTATTACAGACTGTGGTGCGAAGTGCCGCTTCAAGAGACGCTGTTTCGGACAGAACGCCTCCATTCCAACCGGCATGCTATGCTCGGAATGGTTCATTTAGCGCTCTCCTACAGACATGAGGTATAGGAAGATCGCTCTATACACAGTCTGCACCAGCCAATATAGAAGATACCTTTGTGGTAACAGCCAGCAAAGGCTAACACACACGGCTGCACACTACGCGTACAAACCGCCAGTGTTCTGAAAATAGCTTGCGCGCAATCGCCAGAGCGCTCGAATGACCCACATATAATTTCTGGTTATTTAAAAATGAATCAAGTACAGAACTGCCTATCCATTGCAATCACCTTTGCCAGATAGTCGTGTAGAGAACAAACTTCTTTGCCGCAATCAGTTGCTGATATCTTTTGTATTGTAAGTTTGCTCGCCCGTAGAGTGCACACGGTGGCCGTAACTTACGCTGTGCGGATACATACTCTGAATCTGTGACTCGATTATTTGGAGAACCCTACTGTATATTGGCCAGACTTATTTGAAGTTGCAGTGGAGTTCACCGATTCTGCACCTTCAATTTTGCACCTACAATTGTGCACCTTCAATTGTGAGGTACAAAAGAGGTACACTTCCCCGCAGACCCCAATATTGTATCTACAACCGATCGACACACATCATAGATAATGAAATTATTTCTAAGTCAGTCTCTTCTACTATACATGATATATATTTATATATATATATATAAATATATATATATATATATGTATATATATATACACACACACACACATATATATATATATATATATCAATGTATATATAGTATGTATATATATATATATATT
>NW_014039783.1:25132-39091 GCF_001186125.1 Sphaeroforma arctica JP610 | reverse complement strand
ATATATATATATCAGCCTAATAGCAACCAACATCTAGCTAGACAGATCGCTTCATGAAAACTCGTGTTCTACATCGTATCATAAATACCTTTTGAGTGTTCAAAACTACCAAGCCTCTCTAAAATCATTCACTTTATTTTCCGATAAGAAATAGTTCAGCACAGGCCCAGCGCATGCGCAATTCTGAGTGGGCCCAGGTCACAGACTGTGTGAATGCCTTTAATATGAGCTTTGTAGAACTTTCGTAAAAATAGCGACAAATGGTAGAATTCATATATGATTGACAATTTTATGTTTTATATATCAAAATGTTGCGCGTGTCAACAGGCTGGATAGCGCAGTGGTCAGAGCACTGAATTGTATTCGGTAAGTCCCGAGTTCGATTCCCCGGGCTAGCAATTCTTTGCGAAGTCGTATAAAAACCCCGTTCAGGGATTCACACTGCTGGTTGACTACCCTGTGCTATCCACGACCGGTTGCCGGAACAAAGGACCCGAGATGGCCCTGTAAAAAAAAACTAGGCCCACAAAAACCCTGACGACTGGAGTTCCGGGAAATTGAGTGGACCCCGCCATTGATACCAGAGGACGAGGAGTAGTAATATCGACAGACGAGTGGACGAGGGACGAGAATGCCGAAGAGTCATGTAGCCAAAGAGCCAAATGTGGAGACCAGAAGCCCGAGAATCGGAAAATGGGGAACGACAGGTATTTCAAAAAATACCACAGGTAAGGATAGCAAAAAGGACACCTTAAGGTCCCTGGGAGCGTGGGGCTCTCGTGAAAAAAATCCCTGGGCAAGCCAAAGGCTGAAGTATCAAAAACTATCCGAATGACAAGCATGCTTATAACGGAGAAGTAGTCCTGCGAGGCCCTAATCGAACAGTTTTTGCTGTAGTCTCGGATGTGTATACACGCGATATGTCTCTAGTTGTAGATGTTTAGATCATTAGCACGCGTGCAACAAGTTACTTGGCGCAATTGGAATGAAGTTAATTCGAATGGCTGATGAAAAGGGACGCTCAAGTATGTGCTTTGATACAATATCGCAACTGCATTTATTCGAACGTTGAAAGTATAAGGATGTACTACATATATATACAAATAGAGGTCGTCGAGTTGAAGTTGACGCCTGTATTGACATATGCCCGTTGCTATTTGTCACTGTCCAATACATAGTAAAATAATGGACACGGCAGCATATCATTTTTGTCTCCATACGCACCCCCATTGCGTGCACACGCGGTATGCCTCTCGTTGTAATTGCTTAGATCTTTAGCAGGTGCTCAACAAGCTACTTGGTGCATTTGGAATGCTGTTAAACCGAATAGCTGATGAAGAGGAACGTTCAAGTATGTGTTCCTGTACAATATCGCAACTATATCTATTCGAATTTTGAAAATATATGCAAGGAGGTACTACGTATAAATACAAATAAAGGTCGTCGAGTTGAAATTCATCCCTTTATTCGTATATTGTTAAAATAATGGATTGAAATAACACTGTCCTTCGCTTGAAATAACGCTACCCATCACTTGATATATAAACCATTTTTTCGCTTGGTATATACACTATTCGTCGCTTCGTACAGGGTCCTATTCTATTTAGAGGGGAACTTGGCTCTGGATTTAAGCGAAACTTAAACATTGCTTATGATGTGGTATGTGATAAATAGTAGTTATCACATATGACAAAGAACAGTTATCAGTAGTATGTCCATGCATAGGGTGTATATATCCGGTATATATATATGTATATCTACTAATCTAGAGCATCTGTATGTATATACCTATACATAGTTATCGATTCATCTATAGTTATATATTTATCTATATGATACTTATACATTGCTTATGATGGGATTTGTTTTCACATATAATCTATCGATTCATCTATAGCTACTGTCTGTTTGTCTACAATATTACACAAGCATCAAGATACCGCATGACCACTCGCCTTACGGCATCGAACCTGTACACTCGCCACGTTGAGCAACAACTCGTACACATTCAGTGCTACCCACACTTTGTGCCGAGCATAGAACTTTGCAATACGAAGAAGGGAACAGAAGTATTTAGGAAAATACTGTATGATGATATATTTGGACAACCTGGACATCGGTGGCATATGATGTTTGGGGACTAGCATTCTATGTTGTTCAGGTTGCAGATGACACAAACGAGAATCTCTTATTTTCCATATAAACAATCGAGAGACTGTGTCTGTATATGCGGTGTACGCCTGTAAGATTTCTGAGTGTTATTTATGAGCCCTCGAGTGCTATATAAATACGTGTTATGTACCTCGTCTTGACATTCATGATTCGGAACTCTTCACAACGAATGACGGCGACTCATAAATAGGAAGCTGGACAAGACCTTTTCATTCTCTCCAGGCTTCTAATATACTCTCAAATCTCACATCGAGATGGTCATTTTCTAATTTATTTAGATCATTAGACCTATGGGTGCGACTGTCTTCGCTTCTGATTTATTAATTCTCGGCACAAAACAGGAATGTTCAAGTCCGAATTTTACAGTTTGTCATTCTCAATTAGAATCTCGAGATAGGGTGTATTTGGTTCATACTCTGAGTAGCCATTGATAAATATAGCTCCCATAGGCGTGGGAGAGCGACCTTGTCGTATGCCTTGGTTATATGTCCAGACAGACGTCGTTCCACTCCTCTTCAGCTGCCCAACTAGTTTCTTTCTTCGAAGAGTTAGCCTACCTACTTGTCCATCTTCTTCCTCTTCTCAATCAGATTCGCAACACAATCGGGATTGTTCAGAGTGGAGATATCTCCAATTTCGGTATATTCACCTGCAGCCACCTTGCGCAAGATTCGGCGCATGATTTTACCGGAGTTGGTTTTCGGCAGATCTGTAAAAATCGACGTCAATTTTAGGTCAATTTTGGAGCTCAGGCCAAGTCTCATTACACCTTAGTTGTAGAGTGTGTTATTATTACACCTTATATATTGAACTTCTATATCACGGGGGTTAGTTCCTATATCACGACAAAATCTTTACTAATCCAATACAATGACAACAAGGCAAGCATGATTCGTACAAATATCAGCTTCTTACCGTTGTTGCAGATAACGTTATCCGGGCGTGCAAACCCTCCAATCTTCGCCGAGATTCTTTTCTTTAGATCGGTCACTATATCTGCTTCGGCCGCAGGATCATTGTGCTTGGTGCCTTGCATGAGTGTGACATATGCAAACACACTTTGGCCCTGAAGATGACAATTGCGATATACTTGGTCAAACATATAGACTATTTCGACGTGTTACTTAGTCATCTAAAACTTATAGTAACAAATAGTGTGTAATACAAATAGTGTGTTTTTAAGGTATAGCCAGTGTGCGTTAGAAGGCATCAGAAAACGTGTGTACCTTGATGTCGTCGTGTCTGCCGACAACCGCGCTTTCTGCGACGAGTGGGTGGCTGTTGATTTCTGCCTCTAGTTCGGCAGTACCTATACGGTGTCCACTCACATTGAGTACATCGTCAACGCGACTGTAGAGATCAGAAGAGGAGAGTTCCGTGCACAACGAAAGAAATGGGGAGGATTTTAGTGCTATAGAAAGAGGGCAAGCATGCTGTGTGCACGTGGTTGAATAGAACAGAAGAATATACCATGTGAAAAGGCGGGGTTGCACGGTTTATGTGGGGTAGTGCGGAGATTCAAACTAGACATTTAGCGCAGTATCAAAGTGACAACAACCTCAAACAACCATACACATCCACACAATACTACATTATTACTACTTAAGATGATACTGGTTCACGTGAAATGATGTATGCGAGTATATGTAGATACACACAATCATCTGAGTCAATTGCCACAAAAAACACACCCAGTGATCCAGATGTGACCATCCTTGTCGCGCTTGGCACCATCGCCAGTGTAGAAGTAACCTGGGAACGGTTTTAGATACGTCTCCAAGAACCGTTCGTGCTGTCTGTAGATAGTACGGGCCATACCTAAGAGTCCAGAAGGGCGAAGCCAGTATTAGCGTGTGATCGATACACAATGCACCTCTGCTTGGCATTGCTGGCGATTGTGAAAAGACAGACTATATTACACAGACGAGTGAAGTCGGTATTAGTGTGTAATCGGTACACTTTGTTTGGCATCGCTGGTGCTGATTGTTATAGCACGACAGCAAACATTGGAGTACAGCACGCCCCCAATGTTTCAAACCGGCGTGAACATCCCATCATGACATGCGCGTGTAACCACAAATATCCAGCGCAAGGGACTCGCAGTGATTGATTATCCGGAAAATGAATTTGCAAATACCATACCTGGTCCGGCGGTCTTGATTGCCAGAACACCCTCCACATCATTACCCTCCAGCTCATTGCCATTGGGGTCCAGAATAGAAGGAATCACTCCGAAGAATGGGCGTGTAGCAGCTCCGGCCTGGGTTAAGGTTTAAGGTTTTGGTTAATTACTCCCTTACAACTGCCCTCACTTGTACAGACGCAAATAAATAAAATATTATAACCCGAGTATTTTATTCACTCTTCATACACAAACGAATAAGCTACCTTCAAACTGTATCCAATACGTATCGCACAAGGCACTGCACACTAAAAAAATGTGTTTGTTAACTCATGCTGCTTACCTTGGTATCCTTATCGTGTGCCAATGGCGAAATCATGATTCCTCCGGTTTCCGTCTGATGAAAGTTTTTAGAAATGTGAGGTTATAAGTCAATGTTTCTTTCACAAGCTTAAAATGTTAATACCAGACATTAGATACTTTCTAAGGAGACTAAATGTTTTCGAATGAGGTCAAATGTAATAGCAAAGTAAAAATCAGGAGTATGAATTGCAACAACTGATTAAAGTTTCCAACGAGAGGAGCATTCTTGGAGGTGATATACTACACTATGCGGATAGTGATATCGCATATATACACCGTAAACATTAAGCTAAAGCAAACATCCAACTGGCAGGCTAAAAACAGAACAGACAATTGATACGAGATTGTCCAGAAGTATAACACTTGGGAGGGCTACTCCGATAGCTATAAAAAAGAACAGAGAACCAAAAACGTTTTAGCCCTTACCTGCCACCAGGTATCAACAATGCTGCATCTGCCTTTGCCGACAACCTGCAGAAACACGGAGGGACCACGATACAGAGGGAATGCGTTTAGTATATATACTGATACATCAAAAAGGCTATTGCATGTGATTCTATAAGACAAACGACTTGCTATACTTGGCATTTAGAAGAAGAAAAATGCGACTAACATTCTAAAAATAACTTACATCTCTGTACCAGTTGTAAGCCTCGGGATTGATAGCCTCACCCACTGAACCAAGAGTCTTAAGCGACGACAGATCGTACTTGTTGACCCATTCATCGCCTTGTTGTAATAGCAGACGGATAGCGGTGGGACTGGTGTATAGCTGGTTTATCTTAAGACGCTCAACTGTCTCCCAGAACCGCCCTGATGGTTGGGATGGATACGAGATTATATAAGAATATGTTCGTATCGATGTTATGAATATGCGATTGACTGTTACGAACCAAACACAAAGATGTAAACATAAAGATACGAACTTAGTCACGCTGGCATTTGCACTACGAATCCCCGATTGAGATTGTGTACAATCTATGTACCATCCTTTTTTGTCGTGCACGTATAAAAATAATATACATAAAATACTAAGCAAGAAACCTATAAATCCTAATATCCAGGGGAGACATACCGTAGTCAGGGTAGGCGGGAGTAGATTCAAACAGTACTGACGTTCCTCCGTTCATGAGCGGACCGTAAACTCCATATGAGTGGCCAGTAATCCATCCCAAGTCACCAAAGAATGCGAACACGTCTCCCTCCTTGTAGTCTATATATAGCATAGACAAGGTGAGGTTAGCTATGTTTGAAATACTCATTGTGCGTTAAGTTAGACAAATGTAGATGTCAAAGCGTAACTTTGTCCGGTATGTAGCTACAATTTGCATCGCCAGTCCATGGTCGTCGCAGATACAGAGCCAATACTTTCCATGCACAAGATACGGTTGACAACTATACTTATTGACATACATGCCTGACAATGCACTTGACATCATAAATATGTACAAACAAATACATATTCGATCTGTATTACTGATACACTAACACCTTAAAATCCTTGGCGATGATTCAAACTTACCAAATACGTATTTGTGGGTCATGGAGGCGTACAGCAAGTATCCGGCAGTCGAATGGGCTGTGTGTAGAATGTTATGTAGCGATATAATCAGTATATGACAAAAAGGGAAGAAAGCAAAAATATATTGAACTGCTAGGGCGTTAATGACTCTTAGAAGGGGTTTTTAATGTTTTTTCTCGCTCAGTGTAGAGAAGAAGAAATTACATGACAAGTATATACATACTTGGAACTTCTACATATTTAATTAATATACATACATATATACATTTATATTCGCAGCACATACCAATGCCTTTGGGAGCGCCAGTAGATCCGGACGTGTACAGCAAAAATAATAGATCCTCCGACGACATCACTTCGGCTGTCGAATACGGGCGTGAGTTCTTCATCTCCAGGTTCATGTCGAGATCACTGCACAATTATCAGGGAAATATTGTGCGATGAGACGAAGTATAACCTCGTGTATGCGCGAACATGTGCGTATTATATTTCTATATGTATATATAGTATGCACATACTATATTGCATGGGAAGTTTGTCTCGCTTGCCAAACATCGAGACATACAATCTCTATAGACATGCATATATTCACAGAGACACACATACATGGGTCCCATGGGCACCGGGTTGCCGGTACGCTTGCAGACCAGAACTTGTTTGATCGAGGGACACTTGGCCACCGCTTCATCCACTGTTATTGCAGAGAGGATAGTGAATTGGAAGATTTTGAGAAATTCGCTAGACATTTTGGCATAGTATATGCTTATTCATAATTTTGTACATCTAGTATTCTCTTCATAACTATATAACTAGATTTTTTTCTGCATATATATGACTATAAAAACAGTACAACTTTGTCTGGATGTATGTATGCACCGAACGCGTGCTGTTGTCACGCTAGCGTAACGCACACATGTATTAACTCATTCACATATACTCACCTGTCTTCTTCATTGGGAGAATCTTGCCTGCACGCACACCCTCATCGACGGTGATGACGTGAGTCGAGTTGGAACTGTTGATTCGTGCTGCCAAACCGTCCGCGCTAAAACCTGAGCAAACGGGTTACAAGTATAAGGGTTAGACAAAATATAGGATTATAGGCAAGTAACGAGCACGTGTGGATATATATATGTGCAAGTGCGTACAGCGATGTGTGTGTGTATGCATCTTCTACACGTGTTGGTGTGCGTGTGTATCTACAAAAACCTGTAAAATTATGTTTGTAAAGATGTGAATATGCGTCTATGTTTCACAGCCCCGAAATACAAATACATAGACTGATATGACCGAGCAAGAACACGTGTGAATGGGGCCTTTTTAGGGTGTTTTTATAAGCACACGGTTTTACACCGATTCCAGGCAAAAAGAACGTAACAATTATACACACGCACCTGCAAAGACAACGCTGTGGGTTGCTCCTAGTCGAGCACAGGCAAGCATCGCATATACAGCCTCAGGCATGGTGGGCATGTACAGAGTCACTACATCGTACTGTAATAAAGGAAGACAGTGATACGTGAGAGAGAGTTGGGTGAGGACAATCTCGTTACGCACGGATCCAACGCTAGCGTAAGATATCCAGAGGTCCAACTAAAACATTGGACTCTACGGCATGGATACTGTACCTTTCGCACTCCCGCTCGTCGCAATGTGTTGGCCATTCGGCAAACCTGTACACAACAACGAGAATAAGGATAGAAGGTTTGAGCTTTCAAAATAAAGATATGCACATGCCCGTATTTAATGATAGCGCGGCAGACAGCATGGCGACCGCATTTTCAACACAATCCAATACATGCACCAGGACATGAATTTTACTCTCCTTGTGTCCGCCTTTACAATCTAAGCAATATAAATTAGAGCAGCTGTGCTGTCTCTATTCTATATAATTGTTCGTGTGCACTTTAAAACACGGTGTGTATATCTGTATGTGTTAACAATCTCCCTGGCGGCCGGCCGCTTGTGTCGGATTCTATATAAACAGAAAATACATGGTTGTCTAAAATATAAAATTATGAAAGTAGTTTGACATAGTCAAAGTTTCTGGTGGTATATACTCCCAGGCTGCATGCACCGTTGTTGTGCACATGTATTCTAAACTGCTATCACTGCATCTATAAGCCGCATTTACCTTTGACAAGAGCATGTGGTAAGTGATTCGCTCTTCCTGACCGGGTTCATCCTTTTCCCAAATAAGGGCAGTGGCATTCGCGCGCAATTTGATATGCTTATCCACACAGTTAACCTGCAGGCAGAATCATTCCAAGCGTAAGAAAATATTCGGTGCAATTTGCGGTTGATATCAGCCGAAATTTAATTTTATTGATATGATAAACCTCTGGTCACTCGTCGGCACAATTCTCCGATATGCTTGCAAGTGCTTGAACTCTGAGGCGATTGTATTCGCAAGTATGCATCTGGTAATTGTATTCCACTTGAACGCCCCTGGATACCTAAGAACATAGGTACACACACTCACAGACGACATATATCACGTGAGGTTCTCACAACACATACATGTTCAAACGCAATTGTGCACGCAAGAAAATATACTGTATAACAAGCATAAGAAGCTCAGCACAAACTACTAGCACGTGTATGACAGCGGGTGAGAAGTTACACTCAACAGTGCATAGTAACATATCACATGGTTGTTGCTTGATCTACAAAGCTTACATTATAACATGCATATAACAAGAATATGAATATAACAACATGCCACATGCGTGTGACTTAAGTTACAACAGATCTGGCTGTACCGTACCGAGGCATTCAACTTTCCTCCGTGGAACCAACTGATGAACCCCTCCTCCAGGAAGACTGAGCTCGTGATATCGTACGGACGTTCCCACAACAGATGCTTCTTAGCAGCTAAGCCCCAGAAAGTGTCCGGATCCTGTTGGTGCATTGATTATTTTGGGGGAAGGATTGATATACAGTGTGTTCATATACTTCCTCTCTTGTGTCTGCTCATGTTTCATGCGTGCATACGTAAGCGCAAGTTTGTGATGGGGACTTTTATGCCCCGTTCTTTGCTTACAAGCACGACCGATATTTAGTCAGGAAATACAAGATATATGAGATATTCACGCGGTGAACATAAGCACAAAACGAGAATAGAATCAACTGAGGAAACGCGTATACAGAGCCTCAAGCGATGGTATAGAAAGTACTGCATCCAGAAGCACATTGCAGTTATTTCAGAACATTTGACCTCTAGCGCACGGCTGTACGTATTTCATATATACTAATGCAGATAACAAGTATGCAATACTTACATCGATACTTCTCTGGTACATGCTCTTGTACTCGGGTGATCCTCCAGCATCCGGGTAGTCAATGCTAGTATCTCGCGAGTGAAAAGTGGTCGCTGAGACACGCTGAGCGATACGAGCCAGACTTGAGGGTGGCCGTACTGTAGGGAAACAAGATCCAGCGACAAAATGAGTACATTGCAATGGAATGGCATTTTTTGTATATATATATATATATATATCCTTATGTATATATGGTAGATCGTATGTAAGCAGGCAAGCTGTGTATCGAGGATCTTATTGTGTACTATTTTATAGTGTGAATGCGCTCAATGGCACTAGTCGTTCGTTTGGGTGGTCAGACTACATGGGAACTACACCAGTGAAGTGAGCACGTTGCAATTGTATGTCGTTTAATATTGCATACGCATGTGAAAGGTATTTGTAATATGCACGAAAAGATACATGTTATTTTAATGAGCATACAAAACTATACGCGAGGCGATTACGTGAGATATCCATGTGTATATGTATGTACGCGAAGAAATATGTAAGGATCTCCGAAATCTATCACATGAGAAATCCTAGTGTATATACGTAAAGATGTATATCAACGATTTTAAAGTGCATTATCTAAATACTCCGATTAGGAGAGAGTCCGTGCGTGTAGTTGACTCTGATTTGAGCAATATTAAGTTAATTTAATCGATATTAAGTTAATGTAGTTGATATGAAGCTAATTTGTCGCCGTGACTGTCGTTTTCAACTTTAGCGGCACTTTCGAGCCTAATGTCAGCAAGTGTTGCGTTTCAAGTGATGCAATTTCGATCTAAGTCATTCAGTGATACGGACACCTAAGTCTCTGGACTTTCGTGTCAGCGTCATCAAGTGATGCAAGTAAGAGATGTGAACACTAAAGTTACCGCACCGTACCTGTCAAAGCGCCAGTCACGCTTGGCAGACGGCTCCATAGCACACGCATAGAAAACATGTTCACTGTACACTTGAACACATAAACGTCAGTGACTGTCTTAGACGCTATATCAGTGCTATATATATCTATCTAAATATATCTATATGGGCTTGTATCGTAGATTCGTACGTCCGCTGGACTTACAGTAGACCATACAAACCCACACGTAAGCGGTGAACAATAACCAAAGGATAAAACAACCACTCGGATCCCCTACACATTCTTTACTGGTAATTGCCCCTTTGGCCCAGCTGGTAAATATGATTGGCTTAGAGACGGACAATTTAGTACCCATATTTGGACGCTATTTTGCCTCAGACATAGCCGTGTACAAAAATATGACATCAGAAGTCTACTTCGAAGGCCTGAAGGAAGCCAATGGAAATTTCCAAACATTCTGATAATTCTTTGGGATTTGACTCTTTCGAGAAACATCTAATCTAAGGCCTGATTGGCCAACATAAAGAAATATTGAGAAAATATAGCCCTAATAAATATTCAGGTATATTTTGGTATATTTCCTGTAAATTATTGGAGCGCTATATTTCATGAGAATTTCGAAATTCATGAGAGATTGTATTTGAGATATTGTAGAATATTCGCACAGTATTTTTATACTTTCAGTTGGCAATTGCAAGAATGCACAAGATATTCTAATATGGAACCGAAAAAGTGATGAAACATTTGGATTGTTAAAAATTAACCACACCCCTCCCATTGGCAGTAGTGATTCCATGAAGCTTTTTTTTCTTGGCGCGTAAATTGTCGGTCTATTAAAAAGGATGGCATGTTTGTCAAAACGTGCATAAAAGCTGGAGTAAATCCTAAAATAGAATACATCATTCTCTACCAAAGTCAAAAAGAGGGTAGACCCTCTTTTTGACTTACGGTAAAATATACAACAAAAAAAATATTGTTGTATATGTTTTGGATTGAATCTGGCATAATTTGGGAATGGCAAAACACACGAAATCGTGAAATCAGAAAATTACGAGGCTCAAAAATTATGAAAGTCATTTCCCAAAATTTCCTGAATATTCAGAATAACTGTTTTAAAATTATGGATCGCGCGAAGAAATATCGAAATTAGTTAACGGAGTAAAGTGTTTAACTCATTTCATATTTTGTTCCCCAATATTTCCTGAAGTTGGCAAATCCGGCCTAAAAAATACAAAAGCTTCAAATCGAAAAGCTGTATTATGATTTCATGAATTCAAAATGGGAAGTTTAAAAAAAAATGGAGTATAGACTCTCTTTAGAGAGAGTTTGTATGTGGTGTATCTATATTTATACTAAATACGTTTACCACTTCACACATGTTTCATGGGTGATGTGAACAGAATACTGAATTGAACGGAGATATTTGATGATGTATTTTGTTATATAAAACCCGGGAGAATCAGGGTCCCGGGGAGAGTACTGTAGTCAGAATTCAGATACTGACATACTTTTTTCTTTTAGGTTGTATTTATTTAGACTACCCAGAGAGTAGCTTTTGAAAACAAAAATCAAAACAAAAAAAAATACGGAATAGTTTCTCGAACTCTTGGAGTTTCCGTGAGTATGTACCGTACTGATTCCGAAAAATGTGGGCTGTGGCAGATGTTCAAATTGTGTATAAGAAATATAGTCTATTTTAATTGGTTAACTGTGGTGTCTGGATTCTAGACTCTTGGAGAATCCAAAGATTTTTCTCTAGCTAGACGCTACTCTAATAGCAACATCCCACTCATTAGTATTCAGAGAGAGAGAGAGAGAGAGTGTGTGTGTAAGAGAGACGGTCTCTACTCTCTCTCCCTCTAATCTCTCTCTAGAGTAGAATGAGTAGAGGAGAATGTTTTTTTTTAAATAGACGGCCATGATGTCGACAATATTTTACTAAAATTTAATATATAATGTTCTATTTACTTTCCAAAATCCAAATCCATAAATAGACCACCAGATACCAGTCCATCATCCCCATTATCAACCCCATTCCTCCCCAGCAGAGAATGATGAGAGAGAGAGAGAAAGGCAGTCTATATAAAGTCAATAACTATGGCGACTATGCCCAAAAAACTTTGCTGTCTAAAATATAAAGAGATCAAATGAGATAAGACATTGGGTTATTTTCTCTATACAAATCAGTGCGAGTCTAACCGATTGAGCCAATTTAAAAAAAAAAAACTAAACGAATAGACTCTCCGAGACTCCGACTATCGCCGTCTCGTTGACTGTTGTCGTATTTATTTTCGAAATAGTCGCATAGATGTCGAATTTCGAGGGGGGGAAAAGTGTCCTAAAACATATGTTTCAATAATTAATAGAAGGCTATGCCTTTATTTAAAATGGATATTTTACTGGGCTGGTTTAAGACAGCACTTTTCGCTATGACGACACGTTAAGGCCGTCGGAAACCACTTCTCTATAACGACACGTCCGGACAATATGTCTTTTATTACACTCAGAAGTCCGATCTACGTCAATTTATTCTCCTAAGAAGACATATCGCGACGGGTCGGAAACTAGTTTGCTAAGAACTAAGAAGACGTGTCTTTGTAGTATACCAGGCCAGATAGTTAAGAAGGCTATGCTAAAAATTGAAAAAACAACACCATGATTGTGAACTTTGTTCTCTGCTAAATTTACGATCTCCGCTACTGATTTCTGCTCTCTACCCTAATTTAGAGGGCCGTGCTTCGTGGGGGGATTTTGAAGTGTTGGGTATTTTTTATAGAATCCTACAAACCCTAGAAAAATATCCCGATTACAACATATTTTATTGGCCTATTTTATATCTCTTTCTTTTTGTTTTAAAAACAAAAAACAAATATCAAAAACAAAATATGTAAATATGATTCAGATTTTAGAAGAAGGCTATTTTTTGAAAAATATGCTCTCTATATTTATAAATTGTTTTAACTGAAAACTAAAAAAAACCAGCCAGAGGGTCATTCGGTCATAAATACGCTGCCGGGCTGCCTACACAATACACTGCACTCTGCAGTCCGACCTGCTATGTATTTGTGTGTATTTGTTTACTTCTCTCTCTCTATAGAATGATCTACAGTTTACACTCGACTTTTTAAAACTCCACATAGAGTCTAAATACTCTATATTTACATTAGTCTATTTACACTCTCTCTCTCGCGCGCTCTCTCTCTCTCTACTCTAGAGATAGTAGAGTCTGCGATGAACTCATACACACCAACTTCTATTTCCATATTTTTAATTTATGGACATCGGATATATGATATGTGTATGTACATAACAATTAGCAACTGAATATAACATCAGAAGTCACTTGGTATTGCCATCTTGTGGTTATTGCGCCTGAACCATTTGCCATGGCAGGGCCTGGGCGAGCTGGCGGTCCGAAGCAGCCGACAGTGTCGTACACGCGAGGTGCTAAAATCACGGTTGAAGAGGATAGGTATGTGGAATGTGAGTATGTGTATATATATGTGTGTGTGTATACGTGTGCATGTATGTATGTGTGTACATATATATATATATATATATATAATATACATATACACAAACATTATTTATATATATAAATATATATATG
>NW_014039783.1:18422-22430 GCF_001186125.1 Sphaeroforma arctica JP610 | reverse complement strand
CACCTATATATATATATTTATATAAGTATATGTATATATATGTATATATATATACGTATATATTATTTTGTGTGAATGTCTGTGTGATTGTGTGGTTCTACTATAGTATAGGTATACATGTATATATTATATATACCTTGGCGGTGCCGGCTTTGTGACTACCTAGACTGCCATGCTCTGTCGCAAATTGTGGTCGCAATTGAAATCTCACTTGCCTATGTCCCACGTTGTTCTTGCAGATCCCATGAGTTCAAGTCCCTCGCCAACGCCACGAACCGCGCCAACTCTGTCGCAAACTACTGTCGCAAATACATTGTCGCATTTCTGAATGCTGCGGGAGGGGTGCTGTATTGTGGCGTAGAGGATAATGGTGTCGTGCTGGGCTTGCCACTGACTAGAGCCGAACGCGACGACATTCGGTTGGCCGTTGATCGCACTATCAAATCATTTGTACCACAGGTGAGTACCCCACTGATGTAGTGTCTACCGTATACAATTACGGAACGCTATGCTTGTGCTTTGTTCGTTCATGTAGCTTACCGAGAATATGCCTGGCCCTAGTATGTCTTACGGAAACCCCCTAAGACTTTAACACCCCCCCCCCTATTTCCTCAGAGTGTTTGCAGACCATTAAAACCTTATAACCTCGAAGTGTTTAAAACCCACTAACACCTTACAATCTCAGAGTGTTTACGAACCACTAAAACCTTATAGTCTCAGTGTTTACTAACCATTAAAACCTTGTAACCTCAGAGTGTTTACAAACCACTAAAACTTTATAATCTCAGAGTGTTCGCAAACCACTAAAACCTTATAACCTCAGAGCGCATACTGCCATGGAATGGTGCTTTACGGTTGAGACCTTTCTCATCGCAGACCGATGGGCTATCTAAAGGTTGCTTTTCAATGCCTTGCTTGCTAGTGAATGATTGCACATTCCCATAACCGAAGCACTGTCAATGCTCCTGTGATCTCGATTGACTATAACGTATACCTACACGCTACCAGGATAGTCGCAACCGCTTGGTGTACGTTATAACGCACACACCTTGAAACCATCTGATAAATACTTGCTAACGGGTTGTAGGTGGACAACTATCTGTACAGCGTTGCCTTTGTACCAGTGATCCAGGGTAAAACAAGGCAACTGCCCGGACCTGTGTTGTCGCCAGGTAGGTATATATGCAATAACAGTACAAAGTGTAGTAGTGTCTCCCGTTCCTCTCAGAAAGGGTACTTCTTCAGCTTTTAGTCTGCCTTGTGGTATGATTAGAAAGGAAGGAGGTCTTTAGAGATATACGGTCTCTGTGTGTAGGGCTGACCCCCTTAGAACACCCGGTAGACTCAGGTATATGCATTCAATAGCTTATCTGTGCGTACAGTTTTTGCAGTTGGATTATGATTTGTACTAACAACCGTACACGCCTATTTGTATTAGCGTCCTCTATGTGCCAGTCACACGGGAAGCTCTGCACTGACTCGTATACTATCTGTTGACAAGGTATTGGCAACTGTACTATGTATTTGGTTGTCTGCGCCTCATTAAGGCCAGGGGGGTGGGTACACCAGAGGGATAACTTGGTTTTCATTTGTGTTTATTCATTTGTTTGTTCATCTATATATGGGGCTTTCTTAATCTCGGCGTGAAAGCTCGTGCCAGGTGTGGTATGTATGTGATACGTTTATATCCCTCGGACGGGCTACCTGTATCAATCTTAGTTCGTTCCAGACACAAACTAATAAATAATAAATAAAAGGAAATAAGCCGCCTAAAACTCCACGCGGTTGGTGGCTCAGGAATTTGCCCTGTCTCTTTTTTTTGGGTGGGGGTTTGGGGGGGGAGTATACTAAACTGTCTTAGCTCGTGCCACAATGTCCCGTTTCCATTGTCCCGATATTACAACATCAGTAACTTGCTGAAAAGCCCTAAAATATTGGACAATTTCGGAATGCCCATACATTACACCGGCAGTGAATAAAATCGCACGGAAGAATCGAAGGCTCAGCAGAGATTACAGAGACCTTTCCGAAGACGACCTAATGGATGTATACAAACGGGGCAAGGGCAGGTGGGTGTGAACGAAACAAACAAACATGAGATATTTGTGGATATACACGAACGGGGCAAGGGCTAGTGGGTGTGAATGAAACCAATAAACATGGAATACTGGGGAGTTATTGGGTTTGCAAGACTGATAAATGAGAAGACTCCACTCTCCGATGAGGTGGTGGTGAACGGAACAAACAAACACGGGATACTTGGGGGCTATTAGGTTTATACTACTGATGAATGAGAAAACTACAATATCTGAACAAGCAGCAGAGCATGCTACAATTGACGTGATGGATACAGACGTACCAACAATCTTACGGAACTATATGTTATGTATGCGCTCACGTAGAATGTTGGAAGCAGAGTGTGTTATAATTTACTTGCTACATACAGACGTACCAACAATCGCACTCAACTATACTATATTGTGTGTATGCGCCCATGTAGCACACATTACATTAAGTGAACTTGCCGGTACAATCCAGCAGGCAACCACGCAGTGTTGTCATACGCACGTGCACGTGTGTCCTCTAGACGTCATGTAAACACACACTGATATACACAGAATTGTATGACTCGGACCCAGACATGGGGTAATAGTCTCTGATGCAATAACTGGGTTCTATTTGGAACGAGTTTTCATATTCCTCAGCAGCTTACGTTTATTTGAACACCCTCATGAAAAATGTACGGAATGAGCTATTTACTTGGTTCAGAAACTCCCCAGAAATAGGTACCAATGACGCACCTTTTATGCATGTACCAGCAACTCTGTTTCAGATGCAATTAAACCGCAGTCTCTGGGTTCCGATTCTGACTACGCCACATCCATATTTATAATAGATCAATTACGTACTACATTTTAAACGTTATAGGTACGCACAAGTAGGGCCCAGGATCCATTGTGGGCAATCCGTTGGTCCTTGCCCTGAAAGTTTAACAGTAGGAGTGGAATACATATACGTTTGTGTGATAGATGGCTTTGCAGCTCTGCCTGTTCGCATGCGTTGTGGATTGCTGTCTCCGGTAAACAGATGTCTGTCAGAGACTCTGAGAAACACACCAGAAAACGTTAAACATGGTTCAATTCTTGTTAGCTGTAGTTGCCCACGTTTTACGGCCCAATTTCAGTCAGAAAGGACAGGTGCGGAGCACACACTTGTGCGTTTGTACTTTCAGTCCCAACCGGCCTAGCTGTATATATATATATATATATATATGCCGAAAACGTATGATGGGAATCGCCAATAAGTAACTAATTTGGGTTCTGGTTTCAGGAAGAAAGACAGACGGAGGAATACGCAGTTCTTTGATAAGGAGTGGGAGAGGGCGAATCGCAAACGCACCACAACGGAGCCCCAGATGAGCGAACTATATGTGATCGAGGTATGCGAGCGACTGTGGGCAACCATGCGAAGTATGTAAACAATAAGTAGTGTATGATGTAGGATGGCGTTTGCAGGGCCAAATACACTCACACAGGGGCCTTTCAGGGCGGCATACACGCAGGAATTAAGTCAACACCACGCGTACATGGTATGTAGTCTCATATACACGCGCATGGCAACAGTACGGGTCATACATACCCCATAGCCTCATAAAATATTTACTATCTAAAACCTTAAAACCCTAAAACCCTAAACCCCTCACACCGTATATGTTCATACCGTACTGTAAAGACCCCGATCACCTTCCTTTCTCTGTTTCTCGAGTTAAGTTTTGTTTACAACGACGTTTGATTATATTATTAGCATATGGAAACTCACACGTCTTTTCCTGTTGACGTTCAATAGGTTGAGGTCGAGAAAGGCAGAGCACCCGTATACTTTACCCGGGATGGCATAGCCTACATCCGCCGAGACGGAAGTGTGGAGCAGATGAATAGGTCCACCGTCGCGGTATGTACAAGAAGTGTTTTGATACGTATAAATGTATATATATATTATGTTATATTG
>NW_014039783.1:14441-17721 GCF_001186125.1 Sphaeroforma arctica JP610 | reverse complement strand
GCGTCAAAAACGCAGGTGTCACATCTGTCGCTCCAATACGCTTTTATCTATGGCCATCTATAGAAAGGCGCGAATGAACAGCAAAGCACATGCTCAACTACGTTTGATGGAGGTTGGAAATATATTTGGTACCATAAGATAAATCGAGTCTTTGTCACTAAAATCCAGAGCCACTAGCATGGCCCAGCATAACGGGTCGTATAATGTGTG
Organism: Sphaeroforma arctica JP610; assembly: GCF_001186125.1. Classification (NCBI taxonomy): domain Eukaryota; class Ichthyosporea; order Ichthyophonida; genus Sphaeroforma; species Sphaeroforma arctica. The sequence goes on along the minus strand of NW_014039783.1, from coordinate 17,511 downwards.
AGTCTATGGCCAGTAATAGTAGTTGGAGATGGGGATATGTTTGTACTAAGTATGTTTTAGGGGGTTTAGGCACATGTCGTGGATGCTGTTGCATAAGGGTAACTAGTATACACACTTAATTTATGTCTTACGCTATACCAGCCATAAAACTCGATGAGTGTCTGCTGCATGCTGTGTGTCTCAAATCTTCATTAAAGTGGTCTGTGTGTGTATGTTGTGAATCGAGCTAAACCAATCGACCTGAACCTCCAGGCCACCCTCACAGCCCTCGCATGTTTCTGTCTACGTCCATCCAACTACTGCATCACGCACTATACAAACCCTGATGTTAACCTCATCCATATTATCTGCACCGGACTTGTGCACCCAGACGCGTATTTCGGACTCTTGGAAGACCACTCCCTCGACCATTCGCACCATCCCTGACTACACCATTGACTTTGCGGGCCGGGAAGGAGACCTGCATATCATCGCTGAGTTTGTGTATACGTCGAAGGATTCGTGCAAGGTAATCGCAAATCATGTAAAATTTATGATATACAATATATAATAACGTATTCAGTGCTATCATTATGCAGTGTATTAGACTTATAATATATAATATATAATAACGTATTCAGTGTTATTATTATATATAGTGTATTAAACTTATTTGTATAGTGTATCAGACTTGTAATATAAAATATATCGTACCGTATTCAGTGCTATTTTTAAATAGCGTATCAGACTGATAATATACAAGAGTCCAATAGTGTATTATTATTTTATTTTGTATTAGACTGATAATATACAATATATTGTAACGAATTCAGTTATTATTATAGTATATCAGACTTATAATATAGAATATATAATAAACTATTTATTGCTATTGTTATATTTTGTATTCTACCTACATTTGGGATCGGTTCAAGCCTCAACATGCGCTCGCCTACTCAACAACTACTCGTTATGAAAGCGACGGTAAACCCTAAACCGTAAACCCTTAACTTTAAACCGCAAACCCTCAAACCCTCTAACAATTCTCTACCCCCGAGATTTTGCAATACTGAATTAGAAAGGCGCGTTTATATTGTTTATATTAGGGTTTAGGGTTTAGGTTTATATCTGAGTTGTATGTGACGCTACTGTCGTTTTATGACCTTTCGCAGCTCTAAACCCAAGATATTGCAGTATAAAATTAGGATGCGCGCCCAGATTATTATCCAAAGAAAATAATAGAAAGTGGCTTCATATCCGAGTTATCAGCAACACATGTTTCTATTTATAAAACAGAAAGTGACTTTGTATCCGAGCCATACCGTTGACTTCTTTCTCTACACGTGAAATAAAAAGTGATTCCACAACTGAGTTATTCGTGACACGGTTGACATGTTTTGACATGTTGTGACATATTTTGACATGTTTCAACTTGTTCTGACACGTTTCATTGCCTTTTGCAGATTGTTTGCCTGCATGGCCGCCCAGGCTGTGGCAAGAGTCAGTTTGCGTACCGAGTGGCGTCTGAGTTCAAAGATCTGTTTCCGAACGAAGAGTTCGTATGTGATCTGAGAACACCAAAGGGAGGGACGCTAGAGGTACGGCTCTTGGTCATTGATTGGGTGGTAGTGGGTATATATACAAGACTGTGTGTGCTATAGACCGACTCTCTGGGTCAGATTATCATACGTGTCTGGGTATGCATACGGTTCTACAGTATCAATTCACGTTGTATGTTCGCAGTTAATTGTGTGGTGTGTATATATGAATAAGTTTCTTCTGCAGACAAGAAGGAACAAGTGTGTGTGCGTACAAGCTCTTCTACAGCAACTTGCCGAAAAATTAAACCCCTGAAACCCTAAAACCTTATAACCCTAAACCACCACATTCTCTTACTTGCATTTTATCTCTCCTAGCCACGGGATGTCATGGCTATTCTCATTCGGTCTGTATGGCCTGACAAACGCCTCTCCAACTTAACAGATGCTGCCATCAAGAGTATTTATATCTCTTGCTTCCGACAAAAGTATGTACAAAGAATCTTAAGCCACATTCAATCCCTTGGTAATTGTGTCTCTGTATGTCACATATTATTCATGTATATATATATATATATATATATGTATGTGTGTGTGTGTGTATCCTTGTTCAGCAGCAATCTAGCGCGATGTCCAGGTAATATGAGTGCCCTTCAAGCGCTATGCGCTTGTGATTAAATACTTCACCCACGTCAAATGTCGGTGACAATGGACTCACCTCTAAACTCCTACACCCTATACCTTAACCCCTCAATTCTAAACCCTTGTCCTCAATCCCTAAACCCTAAACTCAGACCCATAAACCCTAATCAATTGCGTACAGGAGAACAATCCTCATCATCGAAAACGCGAGCGACTACTCGTCTGTAGAGGAGCTCATCCCCAGCGGAGTGGACTGTTTGTGTATCATCACAAGCCGAAAGAACTTGGGACTGGACATACAGGTCAGATACCCAACGGCCCTGAATATGGTACGTCAAGCGCTCAACGTATTAATCTCATAGCCTGGGTATTGTATAGAAAAGTCTCATTGCGTGCATACCTTAGATGAATATAGTACGTCAACCGTTGAACGTATCAAGCTCATAGTCTGTGTGTTGTATAGAAGAAGTTTCATTGCGTTTATACGTTCGATGATTACGGTTCGTATATCGCTCGACGTATTGCTCTCATAGTCTGGGTATTGTATAGAGAAGTTTCATTGCGTTCATCATCAACCTCTTACCCAGTCTGTGTATTGTAGAGAGCTGAGTGCTTCTACGTAATTCAGTGTGTGTATACCCTAAAGCAACACTTGACCTTATTGTGATGCAGTTTGCTATATAGCTCTATACACTTGTCTAATAGCTCATATTGTTGGTATATGTTAAACCCTATATGGGACCACGCACGCGCGTATCTATGAACTTTGATCTGTGGAGTGTCTACAAATATACTATGAATCTTTCATGTTTTCATAGTATAAATTCACTGTTCCCTCCATAGCTAGCTATGCTTATTACATGTCTTTATGTCTCATCAATACACAATTCTCTGCATAACAATATATATAT
>NW_014039783.1:12038-14421 GCF_001186125.1 Sphaeroforma arctica JP610 | reverse complement strand
TATAGATTCATAGTCCCTCATTCCTGTTGCATGTATCTTTCTATTCTCAGGTAGTTAGTGATCTCACTCCTACCGAGGGGTTGGAACTGCTCCGGAAGTTTGTGCCTGACATCGACAGTGACGTGGGATTGGGACTGTGTCAGCAGAGCGGGTTTCTGCCTCTAGGCATACGAGTGATAGGAGGGTATGGTGCTGTATGGCTGTTGCTTACCCCATTGAGTGCTCTCTGTAGAGACTGTTATACTACATACTGAAATGGTATCGTTCGAAGTAACATATCGGTGAGGCCGTAGAGCTGAGACTGTCTTCCCTTTGAAGTATACGTTTGACGTACAGGTTTTTCTATGCGCAATTTTTCTATCTAATCCCATAAAGCCCTTGCCGCATTCTCTGAGTTTCAAGCGTTTCCATGTGTGGTTTTCCAGGGTTTAAAGCTTTAGAGATGCTATCGCACCGCAGTTCACTGTCACATAATTATCCGTGACGTACAGAATGGTGGCGAACGCTCAGTACTTAAAACCCTACAACCCTAAACCCTGGCACCGCTGGCCATTCTCGATTCGTACCGAAATAGATACAATTGTGTCAACTGAATTAGATATGTACCAGAGAACAAGGGTTTGTCATCCATACTGAATTTATATTCCTACATCCGTATATTCTGATCATCCATACATTGCATTGAACAAGGTTAAATGCTAAAACTTCCTGCACTACACAACGCTACATCGCCCTAGCAATAAACCCCTAAACTCTGAAACTCTAAAACGGCAAACCCTAAAGGCAAAAGGTCAAACTCTTCACAAGAATGGAAACTCCTAATCCTTAATCCCTAAAACAAACCCTAAACCCTACTTATCACGGCCCAAAGCCAACTTCACTACAACCCCAATCACATGCCGGTCACCTATGAGCTTGTTTCATAAAACGACTACGGAGACTCCACACAAACACTCATTTGTCTATACACACGGTCTATCTCCCCAACCTCACCTAACTCATATCCCTACTCGTGTATACAAACACAACTGCACCCACATCTCTATAGCCTCCTGAATCACCGGCCTAACCTAACCCCCGCCATGCTACTGGCCAAGTACCGAACATCTCCAAACAAACGCGCGGCACTGGCGGATCGTTTAGGCTTAAGAGAAATGTTGGACTTAGTTCCTAAAGACGACATGGTTGCGCTTAGACAGCTGAGTGTCTTTGCGGGGCCGTTTGATGGCATGGCAGCATCTTGCATCCTGGGACTAGGCATGAGGCGTGCTAGTTTTATCCACATTATTGTTTTTGTTATTGTCTTGTTTATTCCTTCCTGTGTCATATAGGGAGAGTCTGTGGGTAGGGGGGTAGTATATGTATCACTATACATTGTCTCTGCCCCTCTAGGGTACACACCCCCTCAAGAGCGGATACCGAATGTGCGTGTGTATTGCGTGGGATAGTGCAGTATGTGATGGCAAGATATGGTGCGTTTGGCTAAGCATATAGTACAACTGCACCGATCTTCTTGTATCAACTATGGCTTGGTCGCGCTGAGACTGAATAATTCTAGTGACACCCAAAGCGTAATCAAGCAGCATCTTGTTTTCGTTTGTTAGAAGGTAAAAAAACGGAATGGAAATATAGACTCACGTAATTATTACGTTATGAGTATGATGCTCGCATTCATCGGATATAATGTACACGTATGTCTGAATGTCTGTACACGTATTGTCGAATGACGAACAAGCTGTTATACGTATGGGTCATCGGTTCACCATGGTCAAATACAATCAGAGACACACAAGTAAATATATTCTACTTCTACTTCTACTGTTACTTCTACCTCTACTTCTACTAGTACTCATACTTGTACATATACATATACCTAAACATATACATATACATATACATATATTTATATACATTTATATGCATACACATACACATGCATATACACATACATATATATATATACAGACACATACATACGCACATACACATACATATCTCCACGTATACATATTTACATTCCATGCAGATTACGAAGACGCCGAGGACACTCTGGGCAATCTATTAGAGCAGTCACTGATAGACTACGATGCACATTCCCTTCGGTACTCACAGAACGATTTTTTGCGCCAAATTGTCACGGATCTATATATGAGTAGTGACGAGACAAAGGGAGAATTTGAGAAAATATCTACCAGTAAGTAGATAGTGTCAGGTGATTTTTATGGAATGTATATGTATACGTATACGTATACGTATACGTATATGCATATGTATATGTATATAAATATTTTATATATATATATATATATATATATATTTATAACTTCGTATAATGTATGCTATACGGAAGTTATTACGTATCAACAAACGCCTAGTTACTTGG
>NW_014039783.1:2430-12018 GCF_001186125.1 Sphaeroforma arctica JP610 | reverse complement strand
TATATATATATATATATATATATATATATATTTATATATATATATGTACATATATATATATATGTATGTTGTATGTACGTATGTATATATGTGTATGTATGTATGTAAATATGGTGTACGTATTGTAGTATATATTTGTATTTTTTGGTGTATATGTAGATAGTTTTCCTCTGCATTCCACCATCATTGGCTAAGCAACATAGTTTCCATTTTCTATACAATTAGAGCGACAAACTTCGAAGCAACTATGTCTCTTATGTATGAATTAAACGGTACGTGCTATTAAAATACATCCGTACTTCTGATTAAACATTTCACAGCCGATGATGATAGACAGGCCTCTTCCATCGGTCAGAGTGAGTTAGAAGTTCAGAAACGGTTTGTCCGGTACTACTGCAAGGTACACGATGTACAAACAGCCTGATACTTACTCGTATTACCGGATATGCACGCTGCGTTTTATATACGTTCGCTTGTGTGTACTTGTACCCGCTCGATCCTCAGTTCTGACGGTACGTTTATACGCGTTCGGCAAATGGAATACATGGGTACGAAGGAAGGGCCTGTCTCATCTTGAAAGCGTCTCTGCTTGTTTGCTTATAGCTGCATTCATTAGATTGTGTATTGTCCTATGGTTTATGTTCTTAATTACTGGGTGAGTTTATTAGGGTTTATGGTTTAGGATTCGTTTGAATATGTACTGTCCTATAGTTTATCTCGTTCGTCTATTGACTGGATAGCGAGATATTGACCTAGTGCTCCTATGATATAGAGAATAGGGCTGCCCATGCCCTAAATAGCTATAGAACCGGAATTGGGGCCTCTAACGCATCAATACGACACGCATACAGCCACTGTCCACAGTGTGAGTTCCAGATCTGTATGCCAAGCCATATGGAACCGATCCTAGCGTGTGTGCTACAAACACTCTCGCTCACGCTAATATCCCCCCATATGATTTTATAAACCCTATACCCAGGTGATTCATTCAGTGCAAAGCCTACCTACCGCAGACGCTGCGACTGATCGTATCCAATCAGATCGCCTGAATCTGGAGGCCGCATTTCGATTAGCTGTCAAGGGTGGCGACGCTTTCCGCGCCGAGGCCCGCGACCTTGCACAGTAAGCTTGCGCGTGCATGTTATATCAGTGTGTGTGTGTGTAGTGTGTCGTATATGATTCTGTGTGACGTATGTCGTACCAGAGTGTGTGAACTGTATAGTACCTGATTCTGTGCTCATATAGTATAGTCCACGTACAAGAGAGACCGTAGCCAATGTTCCGCAGCGTATACTTGTACCGCACTTCTTTACGTAAGTATATATAGGATAAGACTTCTGGAAATAATGCTTTCCATAGCATTCTGAAGTGTATGCGGTTGACCATTGTGTGATGTTGCTGGCTCACTACATTCAATTGTATAGCTGTGCCGTTGCCATAGCATCCCAGACGGATTGTTCGCCGCAGACCTGGGTACGGTCACGCATCATAAAGTTAATTACTTCTCTGAGTGTTCCTGCGGATGGTACAAACCTGAAGAAATGCACTCTGTATGTGCCGAACTTTTGCCACCACAGCTCTAGTATTTCCTTTCTATATCCTAGCATACCGCGTGAGAGATATATCTATATATTTTGCATAAACCATGAACATTATCTCATCCCGTTAGGGGCTCGTGCCTGTACTGTTTGTACGGATTGGTAATAATGTACGTAAACCATGAACTATATCTCACCGGATCAGGGAATCTTGTACCTGTACATGCTATACGAATAGATTCATTAATTTCCGTAAATCATGAACTATATCTCACTACATCAGGGGTTTGTACCTGTACCGTTTTACGCTGGACCCGAACACCAAGAAAGAAGTAGCCAGCTACGCAACAAACCACCACAGCATGAACGACATCAACTACGACAGCCTGAGCGCTGCAGTCCAAAAAAATATACCTGATCCTACACTGAATGATAAAATGAATGACCTTGCCGTCAATGATAGTACACACGATCCTGAGCAAAACGTTACCCAAAATGCCACTTCGCCGTCCACTACAGATACGGCCGCCCCCGACGCGACTTGCGAAGTTGGAACGAAAGCAATGGATGATCCAAGCAATAAATCGTGATTAAAACTACACTGTAAACTTTACTTTAGTATAGATCGCCACTGAGAAACGGACAAAATATTAATGTCTGTGGTGCATATATAACCAACTCGATTCTGCCCGGGCATGCGTCAGAAACAATACCTTTCAAGACTGTCCATCAAAGTTTCGTACAATTCCTGTCTTTCTTGTATGTAGTACTTTGGCCTGAGTGTCTAATAGTGACATGCAATAGAGGAACCATGTGCTCTGCAATACTCACTTCGTGGGAAATGGAAGGTGAGTATTGTTCAGATTCAGTACGGCTGCTCCCCCAGATGGGACATACATTGTCTTACCTCTGGAAGATTCGTATCGGAGTATTCCAACACCGGTACTATATATGTGACTATACAAATATGTATAGATGTGTGTCTGTAAGTGAAAGTAGTCCACAAATGAGTCTCGAACGGTGATATATATTGACTATACAAATATGTATAGATGGGTGTCTATAAGTGCAAGTGAGTCACAATTTTTTTTACCGGCGATATATATATATATGTATATATATATATATGACTATACAAATATGTATAGATGTGTATCTAAGTGACAGTAAGTCCACAAATGAGTTTCGACCGGTACTATATTTAAATGACTATACAAATATGTATAGTCAAAATATACAGTGGGCCACAAATGAGGTTCGAGGGTAGGGACGGAGTGGTTGTGTCGCGCTATACTGAGAGCGACACGTACCGAACTGGCTTAGTGCCGCGATAAACAAGTGCTACCGTTTCGGAACGTGATGTGAATCCGGGTGAGAAAAATTGCAGAGAGACACCTATGAGTAGATATATTCTATTTGTTCAAGATTATCTATGGCACAAATAAATCTGACCCCATGGGCGTACATTCAGAAAATATCTGAAACAGGTCGATGTCATAAGCGGAAACTACCCAACAAGACATTGATCTTCATTTTCTCGAAGTGGCTCGTATGATCTGCAAAAAAAGGTATGATCCTGTCCCAATTTTTGAGGTGTACGATCTAGTACCAAAAACCTGATCCAGATTGCTGGCTTGGTGCGATATGAGATCAGTCACGATATGTTTGCAAGTGGTTGCCAAAACGCTCACTTACATGGTCTAGGCCTGTCGTCCGTGAGCATCTCTGCACATAAAATTGGAGGGAGTGCCAAGCATATGAAGCTAGAAACGTGGAGCAAGCTCAAAAGATGTCTCTATGATTGACTGTGGCAAAATTGACCTTCACGTAATTTCAAGAGAGATCGGAGATGTCGGGGAGCTGACGCAGATGTAAATATGAGCTGTGGATTTCACAGTACTCAGAGTCTCAGACCAACTCATTCTAGCGTTCGTAGGCCCCAATAATTCATTACGGCGTGCGATGATGTTCGCAACTTTGCTTTCCACTCTCCTGCGCTGAAGTGTTTTTAAAAATATCAATATTATACATATAAACGACCAAAAAACTGAGAGTATAAAAATTAAAATCGTACTGTCCAGTGTCCAGCTTCAGTTCAAGTCACTTCGAGCTTTTCTGGGATGTATTTAAATAAGGACTCCATGTATACATTTATTTTGATACCAAATGTTTGAGAGGATTCAAATAGATAATACCAACATTTTGAAAAATAATTTTATGATACCAACACCGAGAAAGAATAAAATTGTCCCGTGTCCGACATTAGTTTCGAAGCAAATTAGAAGCAGTGAGAATAGTTGATATTTTCTAAAAGCTTCTATGATTTTATGATACCAAATGTTTGAGCGGATTCGAATATATGATACGAACACTACATGAATATGAATTTATGATATCAACCATAGCCTTTCAAAAATTAAACATATTAACTTGATTATCAATATGAAATTATGATACCAAGCACCATACAACACCGAGGAAAAAACGTTGTCGGAAACTAGACTCTAAGCTAATTGAAAACAGTGAGAGTAGTTGATATTTTTCAAATAAAAAAACCACCCCGCTGCCAGCTATGTTTTTATCGTTTATGATACCAAATTGTGCGAGACAGTGAGAGAATTGTAATGTTTATATGACACCAACACTATTATGAAATGAAAATATATGATACCACTAGGTACCGGGGAATAAATAAATAAATCCTATATGCGGCTCGAAGCGAATTGAAAACAGTGCAATAATTAAGTTGATATCTGGTAAAAGGCAAATGCGGCTATGGTTTTTATTTATTTATGATACCAATTGCAAATATTCGAGAGGATTGAATATATGATACCAACTCTATTACTAAATATTATCATAGCTGTCTAATTGAGGTTTGAGTGTATAATTCAGAAGTCTATGATTTGAGAAGGCTATTATAGCTATGTAATAATGATTATGTATGTATTACAATACTAAATAACTATATAAATATATGAATTTAAGTCTTATGATACCAACAGTCCAGCACAGAGAGAAAACATTGTCGGTAACTAGGCTCGGTGCGAATTGAAAAAAGTGACAATAGATATTTTTTAAATAAAAAAATGTTTTTTTGTAAATCATATTGTGTCAACTTTTCCAGGCTACATAATATTTTAACATATTTATGTTGAATATTTTACGGTGGCTATGATATAGGGACAATATTAATGGTATAGGCCATTATTGATATTGCCCGTGGCGCTTTATTAGCAGTAATAAATACTCACAGTCTCACATTCACACAGTTGGTATTCGGTACTTCTACTGTTGAGTGATGACGCAGGGAAACACTGAAACATGAAACTGGTAGAGAACGAAAGATAAGACTCATAAGAGACGAAATAAATAGAGTGCGAGTACACATTTTACTCAAATGGAGAGAGTAGAGAACGTACCTTATGTACTTAAAATAACATAAATATAAATTTCGAGCTCAGAGTGTAAACTGTACAGTGAGAATAGTTGTCAAGCGGCTCTAATTGGTAGTTATATGCGGCTATTGTGCGCAAACGGATATGACAGTTAGAAATTGACATTGTCCGTTGATGCAACTGTTGACATTGGCAAATTTCAAAGCCGGTACTCGGTATACAGATTTCAGTACTGGTGACGCAGGGAAACCGGAAACTGGTAGATATGAGATTAGAGAAAGCAGAGATTTCAGATTTGATATTGAAGAGTCCGTGATCGAAATAAAAAAATTGTAAACTGTAATCTACTATTTTATGTCTATACTTTATTGACATGGTATATGTTCAATAATAGCGAAATCCAACAAAGAATATACTGGAATATGAGCATTGGCTAGGTCGTTCTGAGCCAGGCGCGCCGGATGAAAAATGGTCATCTCTCCTATTTGGCGGTCTGAGGTAGAGACTTGTTTCAGGCGAACCCCCCCCTTTCTTTTTTGGGCTGAGCTTTTTTTCCTTCGCACCCCCCATTTTTAATGTGCGTTTGAACATTTCAATTTTCGCTGAACATTCAATATTCGCTGTTTGTAGTACATATATTGCAGTATGTGTCGCTAATCACGTTATCTGAATGGCACGACATCCTTTAATGCCTATATATGGTATCAAAGTAGTCAGGTCTAGCCCCAACTATAAAATAAGAGAAAAGCGGATAGAGCACCCCCCCCTCTCCACTTTATTTTCGGACTTTATTCGCCTAAAACAAATATCCACTTGGAACCGCCTAAGTTCAAAACCATGGTCGACGGAATTACGACTGTGGCATTGAATTGAGACGGCTACTGCCACTGATATGGCTCGTGTTGGTATACATCAATCTGTTTCATCCGATATGGCCAAAAATAAATTGCCGACGTACTTCGCAATGATGCCCAGTTCCAGATGATTGGGATTCGAAGTCTTTCGCTGATGCCACTGGATACTAAGGCTTCAACGCTGAGGCTACCAGACTCTACTGTTTGTACGGCTTTCAAAGTGTTTAAGTATGAAGCCGACTCCAAGACTCGTTGGGGTTATAATCGCCTGAACCTCGTCGAAATTAAAACCAGCCTACCACGATTTCTGCTTTGATTTGAGAGCGAGATCAAACGGACCCTTTCATAAGTGAGCTAGGACATGTGCCGAGTCCAAGTACACCGGTCGCATCTGCGAACCCGGCGAAACAAGCGCTCGGCTCGCATAGTTGCGACCCGCAATTCTCACTTTAACAAATAGAGATTGAAAGAACTCAAAACGAGATTCTAGATTAGTTCTATAAAATTAAATAACCTATTGTGTATTTTCAGGTACTGATCTGGTTTAGGGTCTACAGTTGAGGAATCAACGCGAATAAAGTATATCATATAACGGTACATTTCTGGCTCTAATGTCAAATACACAATGGCTTGACGGATCGTTCGACTACAGAATGGGCGGCGAATATGTTATATTAATTCCCGTGTGAACAAAGAATGCGTTCCAAAAATATTATCATGTTAGGTTATCGGGTATTGTCTTCAATATTAAGAAATTCTAACTTTAGAACATTCAGATCAGCGGGTTTGCACTATTAAACATTATAAAACACCCGACAGCATACATTTCTGAAGAAAATGACCTCAAATACACTGACACGGATGCTTAAATCTACATGATACAGACGATCTCGTAGAGTTTCACTCAGTTTGTTGACTTTGCGAGTGTCGATAGGCGTCGTCGGGGTTTTATGACAGCGGATACATTGTGTGATTTCGATTTGCAGGTGCCGTTCGCTGAGAAGCACAAGGCAAATAGGGCTTTCGAAGAACATAAGGCTGGCTTCTACCTGCCGCCGTTGAAGTCCTGGCATGACGGTAACGGCAATAGAAATTTAACAAGAAATAGATGATTGATCCCCTCGCCTGAGCTTAAGCTGTTGACCTAGAAAATAAACGAGCAGTCCTAATATAATAAGTCACTATTGCTCACTTTCAACTGGTGGACGACAATTTGTCTTTTTTGAAGCGACATCTATGGCTAAGTGGTTACTAGATAATTCATACCATAAGATGTTGGGTATCACTACTTCCCTCGTTCTTTCGACCAATACGCCCATGCACAACACGGTTGATAGCACCAAGAAACCATCGTTCCCGCGAAATATCAGGAGGTATTGGGTAGGTACTTCACGGAGGATGTGCATCACGTACTGTGGTGTATGTGAACTCAAGGGAGACCAGGGTTGAGTCGAACAGCTAGAGATGTGCAGGGTAGAGCCACTAATATTGACTGGAAAGCTTTATTGCTTGGATGATAGCCGTAACTACAGGCTGTGAATTTTAGTTCTATGCCGAGATGGTCTTCAGGTAGCTTTGGCGCTGTTCATTGTCGTCCGCTGGGCGATTGATTGGGACCCATTGAGGCTCGTCTTTGAACAATCGGAGTGCGTGCACGCTGTAATGAACATGGATTATAGTTAGCAACATTACCAAAAATAGGACATAGATTACAGTTAGCAACAAACAACAAACGCAAAGATAGAACATGGATATTAGCTAGCAACATAACCAGAAATAGGACATAAAACAAACCCAAAGATAGAACATGGGTATTAGTTAGCAACATAACCAGAAATAGGACATATATCAAACCCAAAGATAGAACATGGATATTAGCTAGCAACATAACTAGAAATAGGACATAAAACAAACCCAAAGATAGAATATGGGTATTAGTTAGCAACATACCCAGAAATAGGACATAAATTATGATTACTGAAATAACCAGAAATAGGACATAAAATTATGATTACTAATATAACCAGAAATAGGAAATAGATTACAGTTAGCAACATGACCAGAAAAGGACAAATACAGTAACGAAGCCAGAAATATAACATGGAATAGGACATAGACTACAGTTAGCAAAATAACCAGAAATAGGTACGGGATCGGGGTAGGTATATATATTGAACCAAAAGCACAGGTCCGCTACCAGATCCACGCGCACCATAGAATATGAGTACGTCGAGACATGCGTACACATATTTTGAATAGAAAAGCACAGGACCACTACAAAACACACCCCCACTAGAGAATATGACGGGTGATTTGTAGTAGCTCCGAGTACCTTTAGACCCACGTCATGTGTCTATCGCTCACATCAAGCTACACCAGCACACACCCCAGTGGCGAATGCGTTATGTCACATCCTAATACGTTTGGTACTTCGTACACGGCTACTGGCGTATGTAGGTACACTATCGAAGCGCACTATATATACACGAAGATACTCAAACGTAAAGACACTCCTCTGATGTACATCACTTATACATCACTCAACGCGAACTCACAAATTATTTGTATCCAGCGTAAAACGGTGGTAGATGCCTGCTGGTAAGATTAAGAGATCCCCCGTCTCTACGGCGATGCGGATCCACTCGTCCTTCTGACTACGCACATCGAAGTAACCAGTACCCGCTTTAATGTATCGGATTTCCTCGTCCTCATGCAAATGCCTGCGCAAGTAAAACACAGATGCAACATAAGTATATGTATGGGCACGCAGATACGCACCACATGTCTACACGAGTATGTGGGGTAAAGTATAGCACAGCTGAAAGGAAAACCTAGATTATAAAAAAGGAAAACCTGTTGTAAGCGGATACCCTACACTCAACTATACAGTAATGCTTCCTACAACTGCACACATTGTGGTGATATGTGACAGTATTTCCGTACTGCGTCTCCCTTCGCAATTCCTCGATCGTTTTCGCTCTTGAAGTATGAAAACGCTCCTACGATAGAGCACTTTGTTCCAAATACATAGCCAAGCCTATGGAATACTATACATACAACAATACAATACAGCGATGCGCAGACAGCAGTATAGACCTAAAGATTAAAGTACAATTACTCTGGCGCACGCATAGTTGACTTTGAATGCGCATTCACACCCAATACGTGGGCATACTTATATGCGAATACGTAAAGCGTTCGCGTTCACGCTGAAGTCGACCTCGATTGGCGCATGAGGCAGCGGACAATATGTTACTGTGTCGAGTATATAAACAAATGGCCAACACAGTGTATAAACCAATACCTTTTCTGTTTGCATGATGTTTCAGTCATTAACGAGAAAACGTACTTTACGTATATAGATAGCCGATGTCAAACATGCACAGTCAATGTCCCAGATGCGCAATCCGTAAGCATAAATAGAACATACTCTTCGTAGAAGCTTTTGATTTTGTCTTCGTAATTGGGCAGTTTTTGAGGCGAGCATGTGATCTGTATGTATAGTAGAGACAATGTTGATGGTACTGATCCATTTGTTCCATCAAAACGGTTAATGTAAACAAATATACTGACGTAATCTATCAAGAAAATAAAATATTGGACACACATGTGCATGTAAATGATCGAATTATGCGTAAACATTGAAAACATTCAAATGCATATATATATACATACACACACACACACATATATATATATGTATATATATATATATATATATTATACTAATATATATATATATATATATATATGCACTACATATATATAATAATAATATATATAATATATAATAACAAC
>NW_014039783.1:0-2246 GCF_001186125.1 Sphaeroforma arctica JP610 | reverse complement strand
CGTATATACATACACAGATACATATATGAACATGTATATATACACACACACATACATATATATATATATATATATATGCACACACAAGCACACACATATATATATATATATATACGTATATACATATACATAAAAATATATGAACATGTATTTATACATATACATATATATATGCATGCATGTATATATATATATATATATATATATATAGGTTCATATTTATAAACATATATACGTATGCACGTTACTATTCGTAGATGTATTCACCTATATACATCATGTCCACATTCACATTTTCGTACGTGAATATTTTCTTCGGGTCAAAATTACACAAGAATAGGTATATACCGAAGAAAGACTGTAATATTATTGAAAAACACTCGTGAACGATGAAACCAATTTTCTATAGCAAACAAAGTAGACAATATGTGATCATATATACAACAAGAAACTAAAACTATCTGTCAGCAAGATAGTTGTATGCGAATAAATAAATAGATATATTTAGATACTTTTGTGCACTTCTGATCACACAGAGATAAAGAGCAAGTACGATTGCGCCACCATCAGCATGTGGTAAACCCTTGGGATTTGCAACGAGCACTGACGCTGCGAACATATCTGAATTCCTAAGCCACCAATGAGGGCCGATTTAACGCTCAGATACATTCCACCTCGCGTATATCGGGCACTCGTTTGGCATACTAACAAACTACCATCACTCCACCTTGCACCGAAATCACACAGCAAAGCCAAAATTATACAGGATCGTATCATTCACATAGAGACAGACCTCGTCTCTATTCTTGTAGTTCCTTTCTTTGCAAATCTCGTCAATCTTTTCCTCGTCTGTGATACTCCAGTACAAAACACCAACCTTCTCCAACTGTGCCAAAGACACCTCCACGTTGGGTGTCCTTTGGTGCAGCTCCCGCTGGTCAATGGTCTGATCATTGTCGTGAATCCATGCCTTCACCATCTTGAGGGTATGTATTGTACGTTTCAGGGTTTAACTGTAATAGTGTGTTTGTGATATTCAGTGTCGACGTATGCTTGTGGCGTATATCTGTACCACTGATGTCTTTTATATCAATCGCGTGCAGTCGATAGTCCCTGACAATGGTACGGGCTGGGGAAGATGGTATCAGATTAACATACACTAAATGTGCATTATTGGGCACTAAATAAACATAATGTCTCTATAGGCTATGCCTCGCTCGATGGGGTGAGGCACCACCAGACTGAGGCTGGCTGCTGGACAGCTGATGGACTGCGAGTCAGACTCGGAACATAATTTTTTTATTAATAAAAATACCAGAGCACACAATGCGTTCTCAATATCAAATCTGATTGGTGGATTATCCAGAGGCCCACGCGTGACGCGTTTGGCGTAATCACTTTTTGTCTCAAATATCATGTATGTACAATTCATACTTTTATTTGTTGTGTTTGTATGTGTGTATAGGAACTGATAGCAGACATAGTCCTGAGATAGATGTCACACTAAGTGTATAAAGCACTCGCATACAGAAATCTACAGCTACACCACTGACACTTACAAATAGAAATACAATTACAAATAGAACGTAAGGTAGTATCAAATGGCGTTTTCTCAGTTAGTGATCGGGCCACCAGGGTCCGGCAAGACCACATACTGTCAAGGCATGCGCGACTTTTTGGTGTCCGCAGGGCGTACTTGTGTGATAGTAAACCTAGATCCCGCAAATGATAATATTCCATATGAGTGTGCGGTATCAATCCACGATTTGATTACATTAGAAGATGTTATGGATAACCTCGGGCTGGGCCCAAACGGAGGTAAGTACCCTGATTGCAAGGAGGATTCATTTGAAAATATGCCGTGATAGTTACCATAAATTCACAAACGAACAGAAATATGATATATGTATCGGTATATCACATCATGAATATGAGTATATTTGCATATTCATCTATATGCACACACAACACCAATGTAACATCTTATAAGTACATCTAATATATATATATATATATATATATAAATAAATGCATCTATTATATATATATATATATATATATATATATATATATGTATATNTATATATATATATATATATATATATATATATATTATATATATATATGAATATATATATGTATATAAGTATATATATATATATATATATATATATATATATACATACTTACATACATACATACATACTTACATACATACATATATACATACATACGTACATACATCC
>NW_014039784.1:30586-43775 GCF_001186125.1 Sphaeroforma arctica JP610 | reverse complement strand
TATATACATATATATATTTAAACCCATTGCAACTCTCTAGAATATAGTGGAGAACAAAAACATGTTGTGATCGGCTGTGCTCATATCTTCCCATTTCGCGGTATTGTGGTAAGAATCCTATGTAGCCATCTAAAGATCCAGAGTGGGAGGTAACTCAACAAAAAAACTCTAAATGTAATGAAACAACAAAATGAAGAAAATGTAACTCGGTATCCAAATGACGGGAGTATAGTAAATCAAAATTCTTAGCAACACAGTAAGGTATATCAATACGAATACTTGTTGCATCGAGAGCCCTGACAGGTCAGGATGATCTTATTGAGAACACGACAGAACCATCACGGTTATGGGCAAATAAGACTGTAGCAGCAGTCGTTCAAGATGCTAGATACTATTTGCGCAGTGGTGTTTTTTAAGCATTTGCTGGAAATCTGATTCATTCTATAACGTGCTCCAGCGAATCACGCCAATACAGTGTCCGCGAAGCGAACTGTGGTCGGCCAGGTACACATTTCTCATCCCGGTTCTAGAGATTTTTCACAAATCTAACCAAAATC
This sequence comes from Sphaeroforma arctica JP610, assembly GCF_001186125.1. Taxonomy (NCBI): domain Eukaryota; class Ichthyosporea; order Ichthyophonida; genus Sphaeroforma; species Sphaeroforma arctica. The sequence continues at coordinate 43,218 of NW_014039784.1, read as the reverse complement.
CTGTCATCGATGTCATCGATGACGCATTTGTGTATCAGCTTCTACACTCGTGTATCCTCCAGCATAGCTGTCATTCATTAAAATACATCGTCGTGTATTTATACATCGTTGTGTAGTGATAATAGATTATGGCTTTCCTGTTCAGTGTAATGTGGTAAGCTTTCGTAGTCTTCCGCTGGCAATGCATAGTCACACGTAAGCGAACTTCGAAAAGTTCAATTCCGGATTTATCAATTGTTGCCTCGCCCACGGCGGGTTCAACTTGTAATTTATGATTTGTAGGTCATCTTTCTTCTTAGCGCTGCAATCTGGTTTGTTCTATTCATTTACTATACTTGTTGTTTGTGTACGCGTGTTCTCACGTATGACCGTCTGATTATCATGTCTCTGGGTAGACCAAGTGCTGCTAGTGCTCGTATACGAGCTACTTCAGGTCTGATCTGATTCATTGTTGTCAAAATCAATGTGTCTGTGTCGCTGGTATATAAGGATAATTGACTCCTGGTTGATAATAGTGAGCATATCAATGAGTATTTCGAGTTCGATTTCGGATGAGCAGAATTGAAGAAGAAGAAAACATATAAAAATGATCTAATAAAATGGCGGCGTCCAGGAATCGAACCTGGGACCTCTACCACCCGAAGGTAGAATCGTACCACTAGACCAACGCCGTATGTTATGTTATTTTATAACTCATATTCAACTCTCAGTTACTTTTAAAGTCAAGTTTTAAATGTTACCTCAGTTGGCTGCGTGATTCGTATTGTGAAGCATCTGCGCTAAGCTAAAGCAATATCGAACAGATCCCCTCATGCGACTAGTTTAGTAAATGTGTAGAGGTTGAGAGTACTGTCGCGCAATATTTTTTCTTGATATTGTGCCACATTGGCATCTAGTTGTGGTCGTATTGACTCCTCTAGATTGTGTAGTCGTGTCTCCCATGTTATGTTTGTACTAGGTGCACTGACTGTTGTGTCATAGTTGGTGAGTTGGTTTTGTCGTCGTCCGTAGTACACATTGAATCTTGGTGATTTGTGTCTGCGTGATGAACGTAGGTTGTGGCCCATTTGGACCAATGGGAGTCGTGAACACCAGTTGCCTGGATTTTGTTCAACAAATTTCCGAAGTAAGGGGATAAGATCTCTGTGCGAGCGCTCAATTGCTCCCATTACTTTGGGTTGATACGGTCTGGGCACTAAGTGTTGTGACGGTGCTTGCTCAATGATTTTTGAGATTATGTCATTCACATATTCTGTGCCCTGATCAGTCTGTATGATTTGTGGAAATCCATGTTCGCACATGATTGGAACTAGTGTTCTTGCAATAGTGGCTGCCGATTCGTCCATCATCGGTCTAAGTATAGCGTATGATGAATATACATCTAGCCAAACTAGGACGTATGTGTTGCCCCTATTCGAGTATATCAAGGGACCTATGGTATCCACTTGTATCCTGTCACTCGGAAATGCAGCGGTTATTGATTGTAAAGGGTGTAATCCCTTCTTGTGAATTTTGTTTTTGAGACATGGTACACAGCCTTCAATGTATTGGTTGACATGTTCCTTTTGTCTAGACCATGTGTGGCCATCTAGTGTGAGTTTGTTCAATGTTTCTTCGACAGTGTAGTGACCAATTGTGTGGTATTGATCTATTAGTGTGGCTCTGTCTTCATACGTGATTGTGTCTGTAGGCTCATCTGCGATGTGTATGGGTGCAATGTTCACTGCATGGTACTTTGGTTTTTAGTCAAAGTATGGTGACTTTGTGCCTGTCTTGGCTACTAATATGGACCCCCATTGTGTTTTGCCACAGGCTGTTGTGCCGTTCTTTAGGAACGTGTTGTTTGTGTTTTCGACTATCATTGGATCTTGTTCTAGTAATGACAAGAATTTGGGAAACCACGTTGCGTTTGGGTAGTACGGGACACATATCGTGATGCTTGTGGCTTCTTCTATGACCTTGTCTAACACGTCGGGTATGCGTTTATTTCATCTGCCCACTTTTGTAGAAGCGCGTTTTGTTCTTTGGTGTAGAACTTTGCGGTCTGAGCATTGTGTGCGGCTGCAAATAAATCGATGGCGAATTTACCAAACAGGCCTTCTGCATCTTGGAAGAAATGTGGATGTGGTTTCCAGTCCATGGCAGATACAAAGATGGGCATGTTTGTTTCTAGGTCAGTGTATTCTTGACCATTGTGTATGTGCTCGTTGGCTTCTTTCAACACATTGAATGTGTCTTCGTGTAGTCTTGACAATCTGTCAGCAACTTCATTATCTTTGCCTGGCACGTGTATGATCGTGAAGTGGCGATGGAATGTTTTTGCTATCCACTTCGCGAGCATGGGATGCAGCGTTTGCTGCTTGTTCATCTGGCATAACGCTTTGTGATATGTCCACAATGTTATATCGCCGCCTTTAAGGTATTCTGAAAAATGTTCCAGACTGTATACGAGTGCTATTAACTTTTTAGTATTTGTCCCATATTTTTATTGTGCAGGATTGAGACCTTTTGAGAAATAGAGTATATCTCTTCTGACTCCATCTACGATCTGGAACAGACAACCTCATATGCCATAGTCACTTGCATCGTTCATGATCTGAAACGGTAATCCATCTACTGGGTACGCCAGAGTTGCTGAGCATGCAATGGCATCTTTGAGTTCTTCCCATTCCTTGATGAGCTCTGGTGTCTTCATTTTGCCCTTCATGAGATTGCGGAAGTGTTTCGTTATGTGTGCAAACTGCGGTATGTGGTCTCGCATGTAATTTACTCGGCCGACTGCTCGATGTAAGTCACGTTTGGTTCTTGGTAAAGGCCAATCAATCATGCGTTTCTGCTTCTCCGGGTCTGTTTTGAACCCTTTGGTTTTCGTATCAACGGCATGTTTGTGCCCGCAAACAAGTCTTTGGCTACATATACAAACTCAATTGTATCATCTATTGGCTACTTAGGGAACTCACTCATCTTGAGTAGTTTGTTCAGTTCTGGTTCTGAAGCTTTGTCCCCTTCGTGAGATCTAATTAGAGTTAACTCGCTCATAAAGCCACTGATCGCAATGCACTCATCGTGATCACTTTTGTCACATTTCTTCATCGCTTTATTGTATAGCTCTACTAAACACTCATATATTACTGGTACTAACCGTTTGGGTTGTTGTTCATGGACTGCTTTGCGCAGTTTGTGAAACACTCTGATGTCAATGGGGTCGTCTGTTGTTTGTGCGTGCAACTTGTTTACTAGTTGTCACAGTTCTTCATCGCTTTATTGTATAGCTCTACTAACCACTCATATATTACTGGTACTAACCGTTTGGGTTGTTGTTCATGGACTGCTTTGCGCAGTTTGTGAAACGCTCTGATGTCAATGGGGTCGTCTGTTGTTTGTATGTACATCATGTTTACTCGTATGGCTACTATGTAGTAGTTGCTGTCATAGATAGTCTTATCTAAGACTATGTGATACTTACTCATCGCTAGATCCATTGGAGCTCTTGCTGGTGTAGACTCATCGTCCATCTGCATAGCTCTCTCCCCATTGTGCGGGGTAGATGTGTGTGACGATGCTTGCGAGACCGGCATTGTGCTTGTTGCTACTGGTCTTGTGTTGGCAGTGCGACTTGTGTTCCCTCGTGTGTGTGTATACGGCTTGAGCTTACTTGTGTGCGTATGCTCCTTCGTGCTGCGCGTGTTCGTTGGTATGGTGCAGACGTCATTGACTGTTTTAGGGTTTGATGTATTTGTAGTGCATCAGTAGTAAACTATTGTTTTCTTTTTGCATTAGTACATTGGTTGAATCAGATTTGTTTATTACCTGTATCTGCGTCCCCGTGTGGCATGTGGTGGCTGTGCTGATTACAGGGCCTTGTGCTTGTGTGGCTTGAATTGCTCGTGTTCGAAGTACCTGGGTTTATTTGGAGAGGTTGTTTTTTTGGGGGGGTTTTTTTGTTTGAGACGATAAACCTGGGTTTATGAAGGTTTATCGGTGGTAAACCTGGTTTCTCTTGTAACTTGATTTCTGGAATTATAAACCTGTAATTCTGTTTAATAAGTTTTTTAATATATTTTTCTGTTTTATTTGAGCATCGGTGGTGTTCCGAACTTCTCATCATTAAAGACTTTGAAGAAAAGAAAATAAATTCAGAAGAATTATGATTTTATCTGTCTGGATTGTTTATTCCTCTTAACTACATAGTGTAAGTTGTTAGACTTACTTGTAAAAAATGTAGAGTATGGAGAGTAGCTGAAAGGTACGAGGCAATAAGATACAATAGACCTCTTCTCAAGTACGGCTATCTCAGCTAGGAAAAGTACTCAGTCTTCTATGTTCGTATACAATTTCAGTCTGAAGTGTACCCTCTTGTGATACTTGTTCTTGTGATACCATGGTGTGTTAATGTACCGCACTGTCTTATGTTTGTATGATTGTGTGTGTTTGGTATATCTTACACTTTCTTTGTCCTCTTGTACGCTAGGACGTATGCGTGTGAGTTATATGCTTGTGTCGCATAGCCCTGTACCTAACTTATGGTGTGTTTGGTTACTTGCAATGTGCGCTGTTGGTGTGTACCGTATGAAATATCTGTTCTTCCGGTAACTTTATGGTTTGGAAGAGATATGCTCTGTGTCACTGTCTCGTGCTAGTGCTACTCTAGGTCGTAGGCTCTAACTGTGTGTGTGTATCTGCTGTGACTTGAGCTCGTTGATTGTGAACTCTTCCTTTCATGTGGTGTTCATGAATTAGTTCACCTTTGCTGGGTTGCTTGGGATGACTTGAATGTGTGTGTGTACTTCCTGGTGTCGGAATGACTTGTGGCATGGAGTGCGCTACTAGTTTTCACACTTGTGTGTTACAATGTATATGTTTATTGTGGTTTCACACTTGTATGTTAGAATGTATATGCTTATTATGGGTGGTACCTTCTCGTTCTTTAAAGTGACTGTGGTACTCAATTGGTACCTTGTGTTATGTTTTAGACTTGCTTCGTACGTGTACCAAGTGTTAAAAGCGCGGAGGTATGTTTTTTAGAGCTCAGTATTGTGCTTGACCACTTCTGGAGATGTAAATTCACCTATGGTGTTGAAATGTGTGTGGCTGCTGTCTATGTTGATCTAGATATTTCGTGTGTGATCTTCCGTGTGCTTATATTAATGCCTCGTCTTAAGTCTCAGCGTTGCAGGGTTTATGCTTGGCGTTTGTGCTTTTTGTGTGTTTGCGTATATACGTATTTGTTTGTGGTTTTAGTTTCTAAGATCTTTTAGTACATGTGTTCTTGTTTCCCGTAATTGAGGTGATGTTGAGCTTGTGCTCCTATATTAAGAGTCTAATGTCTGTCTGGCTCTCTTTGCTGGTCTTGTTTTCTATGGGTATTTATGATATGTTTGTTTGACGCTCTTATTATTAGTGATCGATGTCATGATGTCACCAATTACGTTCTTCTGGTTTACCCTTTTTGTGTCACACAATTCGTGATTTAGTTGTTTGTTTTGTGTTGTTCATATACCCGCTTCTATTAGCGTGGAAGGTTTGTGTTCTGTTCTTGTAAATGGCATTATCTGCCTTCTTTTGAAGATCCTTGAGCTTCTCTAGGAGATTTCTCTTCTCGGTGATGTCTATCTATTTAACACTTCAATGCCTATAAACGGGGAGTAGGACTAACTTGTTGACGTTCCGAGTGCGAGTTCTGGTGTGTTGTGTGGTTAATCCTTCCTTCTTGTTCTGTGTCTATTAGATATTTGCCTCCTGTTAAGGTATTGCTGTTTCAGATTTGTGTTTTGACTGATTGATCTGACTGTTATTCTATATATGTGATGTCTTCAATTCTGTGTGACGTTTTGTACTTTTGGTCGTGTCTCGTCTATTGTAAGATATTGAATTGAGCTAGTTATGTACCTGGTTTGTTGTTTAGGGATTACTAGGTTTTTGTCTACTGCTCAATAAAAGAAGTTATCACCTTGACACTTTTCTAAAATTTTCTTTCTCTAACATTGATAATGTTATCAACTTGACAGGTCTGATATTTTTGCACGTGTATTTCTCAGGTGAACTTACCTTGGAGTCGCCTGAGGGCTAAAAACACTTACTGCGTACCTGGCTTGTCGGACTTGTTTTGTTTCCGAGAGGTTTCTGCTTCTTTTCTACTCTTCTTTTGACTTTCCACTAAGCCTCCCTAGTTGGTTGCTTCTTCTGTGTCTGCTGGTGGCAGCTTCTTTGTTAGAGAGCTCACTTCCCACTGTAGAGTAGTTTCTTCTCGCCCCCCCGTTGTGTCTCAGCCACTATATTAGTTCTTGAGTTGTTACTATCTTACCCTTGTTTTTGATATAGTTTGTACTAGACTAGCTCAAGTGTATGTTTGACAATTTACTAATACTGTTGTTTGACTTACCGTTGTAAGGATATTGTTAAAAATGTAGGAGTTTGCGTGTACTGTAAAGATAAGACCAAAGGAAACTAATATCCTACACGGAACGTAGGGTTAGTGCATCGTCGTAATTACTAGTTGTAGTTTGTTTTATCATGTTCGTCGTAAATATTCGCTCGGAAAAATCAGCCAGTCAACTGTAAACCGTTGAAAATTATCTTATCTACATAATAGATTATTTTAGTATCTAAGGATATTTTTTTTGTAAACTTGCCCCTAAATATATAAAATATAAAACAAAATCTTTAGATATAAACTACGGACGTATATCGTACTATTGTCGCTTTTTGTATCCGGCAATGGTATCTATTCACACACAAGAAAATCAAATTCCTACCCATTATCGTACACTATCTTCTAAGTGATAGTGCCCTATCTTCTAAGTTTGAAATATACATTTGTCTTAAACATGACATTTAATGGCTTAGCGTCATTCACCTAGTTTTATATCTTGAACTGTATATTATACTTACTAAGATATATATTCGATAATACGACGGATTTATAATTTGTCTATATTTGTAGGCGTGACATGGACTGTTTGTTTCGTGTGATACTATATATCGCTGATTCCATAGAATGATTTCATTTATTATATGGAATGACCTCATAAACCTAGTTGTATTAACCTATGTATAATATAATATTGTAGTATGTATCTCCCTTATATAGTAAATGTATTCAATCGACAATTATAAGTGTGTATATTTCGTGACATCTCTGTATTACAGGATATCTGGTTCATTCTGTATACTCCCATGCATTAGTATCAACTTCATATTGCGTTGAACTACAATTGTATCTATAATCTATATGATTTGGAGTTGTTACCCACTGTATAAAATAATCAATAAATATATATGTATTATATTCATGTTGAAAGTATACCTTACTTCATGTTAAATATATCCATCGTTCTATAACCTATCTTATAGTCTCATATGCATGTAACATGGCCATATCCTGGTTAATGTCTATATTCTATCCGTTTGCCAAGATCTGCCTGTTCTATGATATTGTCCCGTGCCACTACTAGTCATACATATATTATATGTAATGTATTACTTCATATCTCTCTATATACATCCTCGTGTATGGGCTATTTCAATGTCAGTATATGTACATTTTATGAAATGGTAGATATTAAATGTAAAATTACATGCAATGTACGAAAAAAAAAATAGCGCTCTACCTTTACGAGACAATGGTGTTAATGTATTAATTAATACTTGTATGTGTATGTTCGTTTGTACTAATTCATTTTTTATAAATTATAAAATTAAAAGGTTAGACCTATACTTAGGCCCCCAATTTTATCTATATTTTTTCTCGTGTATAACTAAAAGCACATACGTTTTTTGACTTAAAGCACGTACGTTTATTGCCAAAAGCACTTCCGCCTAGTGTGCGTATGTCTATCAGTATGTTAGGTAACTGTGTAGAGTTTAGAGAGTAGCTGAAGGGTATGAGCTAAGGGATACAATGTACCTCTTCTCAAGTACGGTTATCTCAGCTAGGAAAGGTCTATAGTCTGAGAGAACCGAACTAAGTCTTTATTCGTGTTTTCAATAGACTCAGGATTTACTTGAGTGTTTCTCTCACACGCAGAGTATCAGTATAGCTTACTGGTTTTACCGCAAATATTTCTGATGACTCGAATAACAGAAATATTTCAATCCTAATTCCAAAACTCAATATTTGACGATCCTGGGGTTTGGGGTTTGGATTGGCTTTTTGATAATCTGATCCCTAGATGTTACAACTGTTCTAATATCGATGGACTGTTCACTTTACCTCCGTTATCATAGTTTCGACGTGGTAAACTTGTGCCCGCGCCTCCAACGATCGATGGGTACAAGTGACAGCTACATGCTGTACCTGACCATCCCTTTCATATTTAGTGGATGATTGTATTTTTCTTATATTGTTGTTTCCAATTTTAAAAGTGTCATGTGTTATAGGAGTGTGGTGTGGTGAACTCATGAGCACTTTTCGTGTCTCCGTCACAGCGCCTTCACATGTTGCGCCTTCTACGTAATAGTGCTATACCAACTCAACACCTCTCAGGGCGAAGCTATCGACTGGGTGCCAGGCGACACGCTTGAAGATGGGGTTGCTCACAGACACTAAAGTGCTCGCGCAAAGTTCAATGCGACACGTGTTCTCAGGGTTGCTTGCCTGCACTCTAAGCATATATGTAGATATACTTGCCACCCACGACCAACACTCTTGTTGTAGCAACGCACGGCGTCGTGTATTTATGTCTATTCTGATTTGTTTTCAATGCACGTGTAGCATTATGCTGTAACTTCAGCTTCGCATCATGTTGTGTATGTGATGTCCTTCAGATTTGCTGTATGATGCAACGTAGCATTAGTTTTTTATAATATACTTTTATCACTTCCAAACTAGTTAGATACCTGAAAGTTCCATGTATGTGTGTCAGCTAGTTTGTAAGCTATGCGCCTGTCGCATATTTAATGAATAATACCTAGTTCATGTGTATGTCATATATCGTATTAATAATACCTATTCTATGTACAGGTATATTAGTATAATAATGCTATAAGATATTTTATCGTGCATCCGTTTACGCATTCGTCACACGAGCATACAGCAAGGACACAACACCGGCCAGACATACCATCGACTCGTGCTGCTCTAACCTTGTACCAGCCGTTGCTGTCGTCGACTCTCACACGTCTGAATTCGCATAGGATATGCTGACACCACGTTTGGATCGTCGCATCAGTCCTTTCATCGGCGATGCACACGTTTGCCGTGCCTTGTTAAGGGTCTTCGAGGGTTTTCAAAATTCCAAGTCTGCCGAAGTAGGCCTAATAATTTTTCTCGAGGGATTGGAAGTGACAATTCACTGCCCGGGAACGTACATCGAGCAGCATCCAATGTCGTTCTATTAGCATCCAAATACTGTCGTAAACGGTGTCGTATATCATTTGGCTCTGACAAGTCTGGAGCCTTTTGAAGATTGATCGGGCTCCAGCAGTTCATCCATAAAGTTACGATTGATCTCCTGGAATACTGATGCTAGTCCGGTAAGACCTATTCCCAGTTCTCACACAGGTTTATATCGATGTTATCTGGTAAGTTCATAAGCTCAAACGTACAGCCCTTAATAGTGTCTATGCCGTATTGGACCTTCGTTGAGCGTGGTTTACCCAAGTGCGGAGACCGGAAGGCTTTGTCCGCCAAATACGTATAACTATCCTTAGCTGGTGGTGTAACGGATAGGCGTGTGTTATCTGCGGATGCCTGAGTGATGACTGAACGGTTTGCATCCGTGTCAATGAGGGTGTACATATCATGGCCGTACACTTGGAAAGAAACATATACATGGTTGTCAGCAGGAAACAATATATCTTTTACTGTGATTATTTGTGTTGTCGTACGACCAAATGACATGCACATTTTCACGTCAGACACGCATTTCACTCCAAATTGGTCCTTTCTTCTCAACCCGCTAACAGTGCTTGTTCGTCTTTCAATAACTCATCTTCACTCTGCACGTATGAATCGTCGACTAAGTCATGAATATGAATTACTTCATTCTCTCCCATCTCTGCTAGTGGTTGATCAGGCAAATGTTTACTGTCCACTAAGTTAACGAGAGAGTAAAAGCTATTACCTGACGTCTGTGGTACACGCGTCGACATGTCCGTAGCAGATAGACGTTGTGTAGTAACTCGACCAAGTTGTGTACGGTTACCGTATTGGTATGGACTGGTGGTCGCTGTTGTCTAGGACAGCGGTTTGCATATCCTGGTCTCCGGAAGAAGCTTGTGCTTACATGATCGACAACAAACACGAGGATTCGATGCTGATGGCGCATGTGGTTTAGCTCGTGTGTTCACACCAGTACACAAGTATGATCGTGAACGCAAACTTCTCGGAATTTTTTGATATCCCGACAGGTTGTCCGACGATGTTCTTTTGCTGGTCAATGCTCACATAGAATACGTCACCCAACTGTTCAGACGAATAGTCTTGCCAATTTGAATGCATACGAAGAGTACCGCGGTAGCACGCTCCCCCCGCAGCTTCACATACAAGAATAAGCACACTATGATTGCTGTAAACATGTAACGCATTCTCCTGCTGCTACTTTACGTTCAAAATCACGAATCTGTGTATCAAGTGATACAGATGGCTTTAAATTCATGCATGCTAATGCATGTCTATGTGCGTTATCTTCCACGTCCTGTTCTTGTATGCGTAAAGTAAGAGCAGTGGCTTCCTCAAACAACAGTTCCTTACAATACAGTCCAATATGAGGACACGAGGGGCGTAGAAGAGGCACTGAAGAACGCCCATGTCTCAGGACTAGATGAGTCGTGGATGGTACGTTGGTTCTATAAGGTACTCGTATATTTTACGTCAGCAAAGGCCACAATTGACTATCTCCGTGACAACCATAATCAGTTGAGGGTATATCCGGCGGAACAGGTCATAGACCAAATCTGTGAACATGAGAGCAAGGCCACCGTAGACCCTACCTTTAAGAAGTTGTCGAAGGGTAATCCCCGCACCAAGGGTGTAGAGTCAACCAGGGAACATTTGAATAAGATTGTGGAAGTTCACAAGAGAGCCTGGGAGCGAGCAGATAAGGGCTCCAAGAACTTTCCCAAGCGGTTGCTTAATCACTGCCTCATACAGGCCCTCGAGGACCTGACAGGTAATATGACATATGAACGCACGCTACAACACCACATAGGTTGGGACCAGCTGGAGACTGAAGACCTTCTCCGCATTTTAAATCCAGACATCCAAGAAACCGATGCCATCCTCAGACAACGGGTACGGATACAGATGAATGTGGGGGATCGGCGTAGACAGCTTCCGGCCCAACAACGAGATCGTATTTTGAATACGAATACAGGAGGAGGCAGCACACAACGCACAAGCACGTCTACGACCACCACGTGTCACGCGTGCAGAGCTGGTGCCCCACCCAGTTTCAGGCATATACCTTCCTGCAAGCACTACCAGTCGAACAAACGGGTTGGATTCACATCCAACTCGGGCAGAGGATTCAAGCAGGACGTATCCTTCAATAAGAGTTTGCCCGCGGTCAACACCATTACGTCTCTGATAGACTCGGACGACCAGCAAACGGAGCATGAAGAGACCACGCCTACAGACACACACATTACTTCCATACTGTCGCAACCAGACGAATCGAACAGGGTGAGTTGGAAGAGAATACAACGTGGGAAACCATAGGCAGCGAAATAGGACGTAAGGGTGTCGGATACAGATGCAACTTTAGTTTTCCCGTCTAGCACACTTGTGATACTATCGATTAAAGATACATTACTTTCAATGGACAATCGAGTATTCATATCTATCCTGATTAACGGTAAGACATGCAGGGCGTTAGTGGATTCTGGGGCAAACAGAAGTTGCATTGATTCGAAATCCGCACACGATTGGGGATTGCAAATTAAGTCGGCTCCGGAGGGATCCTATATATACCTAACTGATCGTAGCCTTCGTACACGGCGAATAGGCTCCACCGTACAAACTCCAGTACGATATGGTCTAGAGCTCACAGAACAGTTTTTCGAGCTAATGAATCTACCACCGGCTATCGACGCGATCGTAGACCAGGATCTTATGCCTGGCTTAGGGCTATACGTGGGAGGCCTTCAATCGCCATTCTCACCCATAGATACAACGGAGCTAGACAAACTATTGGAACCAATACCGTTGAGACGACCACCAGATTTGACCGAGGAAACGGGTGTTCGCCAGGAACTAAACAAGGAACTGAGGGACAATGACTGTATTCGAGAAAAGGACAGGTGCAGACTGGAAGGAGGCGAAGTTAGATTGCTAGTGACACCAGATCAAGCTGCAAGGATGCGGAAGGCAGTAAAGAACTTTGTAGCAGACAAATGGATACCATGGGTAGATAGACAGGTGCAGAAGTGGATTCAAGAGTTGGTCATAGTTCATAGGGATACAGCCAATTCCGTTAACTTACCCTTGCTCGCCGTGCCAGAGTATACTCAATCTGGAGAACAAAAGAAAGTGCGAGTGTGTTTGGACCTCAGAGCGGTGAATACATTAATACCGGCGGATCAGTTCATTATTCCCCGTATCAACGACATCATTGGTAACATCAAAGGGAAGAGATATTACACGACATTGGATCTAACCGCAGTGTACCATCGAGTCCCAATGCACCCTGATT